>NC_087070.1:32015149-32273321 GCF_963678635.1 Symsagittifera roscoffensis
CACGTCGGACAAAACGCTTGCTAGGAATAAAGGGTCCTTTCTACTTTCTATCTTAGAAAGTAAATCTAAAATTCGCTGAGAAATATTTATTATAAAAGAAGTTAGTATGAATTTACAGCAAGTTGCCTTTTGATTCAATATTTATTTTTTACGGTGAGATTGGAGATATTTTTCTCTGAGATTGAATATTATTTTAGAGAAGGGTTGGGGTGGTTGAGGAGAGTGGTGGTGGTGGTAGAAGAGAAGTTGTTGGAATGAATTCCCGTAGTTTTGAGCTTCTATTTATACTCAATTAGGGAAATCACGCCACTTTCGTATCAAATGAGAAGTTTCTTTTAACTTCGTATTCTTTATTCGTACATTCGTATTTTACGAGAAGAAGGTTTCGTATGCTCGTACTTTACGAGAGGAATCGTCATTATTCGTATTGAATGAGAATAGTCGTTTCAATTCTCATGCTTAAAACGTTATACGAATTATTCCAATAGCATTTCCCTTCCTTTTGCAAGGGAATAAAAACATATTTCTTTGGTGGTGGCGGCGGCGTCACATTTTGTGAACGCAATAAAATAATTCATGTTTCTGTTTCTATTTGAAATCAGAACATATCCATCCTCCTATTTGGAGAAGGAAAAAAACTAAAACTTTCATTTTTATTACTTCCACTTGAATAGTGGGGTAATTGTTGATCGATCGAAGCTTTTTCTTTCAATCTCATAAAGTTTTGTTGGTATTACGGGTAGCAGATGTTTTTGAACAAAAGCTTTTTCTTTCAATCTCATAAAGTGGTTAGTAGTTTATTGGTATTACAGGTAGCAGATGTTTTAATCAACTGATACTTTGAGTCAGGCTTGAATAAATATAAATACATCAGTTACATTTATAAATCAAATAGAGTTTACACAACCAAGGGATTTAACTATAAAGTTAAATACATCAAAATTATTTGTTTCTCAAAAGTTTGAAGGTTAGTTTTATTCCTTAAACATTCTTTTTCCGAAGTCTCCTTTTCTTCCTGAAGTATGTGAAGTCTGTCCAAACGCGTAATAAGGGGAGGACTGGTTCATACAAAGGGGGTATTTTTTGTGTTTTTTGTTTTTATAAAAGTCAAAATTGTTGAAAGGAATTAATAGCTATACTACATAGCTATATAAAGCGAAAGAATAAATGTTTAAATAAAAGGATAAATTTCTTACAATTTTCCTTCCAACCGGGCTATAAGTTGTTGATTTTTTGTTTTTAAATTGTGGATATGCTTTTTCAGCTCCCGGATTTGGTGCGTTTCATGTATATGACTGCGCTGAATTTGCTCAGTATAGTCATCTAACTGGGGGGTTTGTAATTTTGCTGTCAGATATTTTGCTGGGACATAAATTTTTTGATATTCAAGAAGGGAATTATTTATGGAATACATTTTTTTTATATGGTGAAGGCTTCTAATTTAAAACGATTGATTAATGGATTCAAAGCATATTTGAGATCCATATCGAAGCCAGGATTGCTTTTAGAATTAATGTATCGTTCCCTTTCTAACTGAATATGTAATTTAGTGTTTAATTCAGTGGGGTGCAAGGGCTGTCGCCTAATGGTCATTGGACAATGAGAAGTTGATACCGGCGTATTTGCCGTGAGTATCTTATATGATCTTACAATCTGGGTCCGTTTTTTAATTTTAGAATTCGAGGGAACCAGGGGTATTTTAAAATCAGGGGGTGAAATTTTTAGGGGTGGTGGCTGTGATGCTGTAGTTATCGGGACAGCTGAACTGGTTTGAAGTAGTGGCTCAACGAAGGATCGTGTTGAGGTCGGCTTTGCAGTGGGTGTTGTAGTAGTAGAAACAGTTGGTTGTTGAGTGAGTGCTGAAATCTGCGAGTCCAGTGGATCGGTTGGTGGCAGAAGTGAGAGGAGATCCTCGAAATCTCTCAAGTCGTCATCAAGTGTTGCGTCCATAGTTGAATCAGTTGGTATATCCTAGAACAGTAGAATTTTTTTTATTAGACTGGGTTTGTTGGGTGATCCAAGTTTTGAGTTCTTCTCTCAAAACTTGTTAATTGGATGTAAAGATACATGCGATCCTGGTTTATTTTATCAATTTCCTCTAAAAGAGGGGCTTGTATTTTCTGATCACATTCTTGTTCTATTTTTTCAGTTTGCTCATCTTGAGTGAAAATTGAGGTCACTATGGAAGTGAAAAGTATATTATATGAAGCGGCAAGTAATACTTTGCCAAAGTGTAGTGAGCGGCCGGTGATTTTGTGAATATGCATAGCCTTTATTATGAATACTAGGCAATCTAGAATAAATTTCACAAATAGAAAAGAAGCGAAGACTATTCCGCATTTTTCTAAATAGTATTGTACTTTCCCGAATATACGGGTGTATTCGTTTTTCCAAAAATTTGGAGAGATGAGATAGTCCAAATAGATTGTTTGGGAAGAGCCTAGTGGGCTGTATGAGTCCTTGAAAAGAATTTTTTTAGCATTTAGAAAGGACCTGGATACTTTTTGCAGTACTCCTTTCATCTCTGAATTATCGGAAATCATATTCCAGAATTTTTGCATTTGAGCATAAGTGTAGATTGAAGCGCCTTGGCTAGAGGCTAAAAAATGCTTAATCTTTTGAATTATCTCTTTTGGAGATATGGTCCTGTAACCCTTGTAATTTGAGGGGTTAATTCAATCCAGGACTTATCATCATCAACATCTAGTTGAAAGAGATTCGAATGTTTGTCGGAGCAGTCTTGTAGATCTGCCGACTGAAAAGTTTGTCGCGTAATTGGATCGACAAATTGAATATTTTCCTTATACATAATGGGAATACGATTATAGCATTCATCCATTAATTGCAAAGGTGAATAAAATTTTGGACAATGATAGAGCCAGGCAACATTGCCATTGGTCTCTAAGAACATAGAGCGGTTTTTGGTTAGAATATAGCCAGCCAAACGTGGGCTTTCAAGTGAAAGCATTAAAGTATTTAATATTGAGGAGCGTTCTAGCTCACATTGATTTTGCAGAAGGGCTAACTCGGCCGTTCTGAGCATGTAGAAGCTATAAAAAAGAATCTAGTCCAATTTGGTACCTATATGAGCTTCGTAGTCAATTTGATGACTTGAAAATTGGAGTGGCGGCGAATCATCACTTAATGTGAGAAAAGTAGAATTTGGTTGGCCGGCATTATGAATAGTTCCCGTTTCTGGGGTTGGTTTAACTTGGATTCCAGTATCCATATTGAAACCGTCAGTGTATGCAATAAAAAGTGAATCATATGAAGTTGGATACACTATTCTGGGATGACCACAAAGAGATTGCGGTTTATTCATCACCTGTAGCATAAATTTTTGAGAATCCCTTGGATGGGTAGAATGAATAGACGGGCTAGAATCGCCTTTAATTATATAGTATGATTCTTCGTTTTGAATCATTTTTGCCGGAAATCTGTTTAAAACAGTGAAAATGCAATTGTTGGATTCTTCCCAAGTATAAGCAAAAGCGTCTAAGGATGTTGTTTCACATCCATTTGTAGACACTGGACAGGGCAAAGGAATGTTTTGCCAATTATTGACTGTTCCATCTTTGAGGTTAACAGTCAGAGTTACATTTTGCATGTAAGTTTCAAAAGTGTCCAATTTAATCCAAGAACGGCCATCACATTCGTTATGATGTTTGCCGTCAACTTTGCCAGCATGGGCATTAGTTACTGTTTTAACATTAAATTTGAAAGGAATATTTCCAATACTAGCATAGCCTAGGTTAAGATAGCCTCTGTCGGCGGCCGATTTACATTGATCGGCAGATAAATGGAGATCAGTAGTGATCATATTTTGTCGAGCGTCGATACCACTCGAATCAAAAGAATCGCAGAACCAACGCATTGATTGGTGTTTGATTCGACACATTGTCGCATTTACTTTTGTGCGATAATGTCTCTGATATAGAGTAACATAAGCATGGGCTACTTTAATATTTTCTGGTTGGACTTTGCAAGGTGCTACTTTATTTAGAGAGAACATTTTGTTAGAAGTCATTAGTTGACAATCATAATGAGCAACCCGAAGATTATTTGCAGTATTTGCATATAATTGTTCTTTCGGATCAAATGCTGAGGTTTGATTCGAAAGTATTATTAGAGTTAAAAGACCAACCAAATAAATTTTTTGCAAAATTATTTTTTGGTGGTGAATGATAGCAAAAGAATTTTTAAAAGTACTCACTTTAAGCATTTCCTCGAGAGTGGTTAGAACAGGATCTTGGTCCATTAGTTCACCTTCCTCTATTTCACTATATGGATTTGTCATTTGGTGGATTTTTGTGATGGGAAATCTGAATTAGATTTCAATTTTTGTTGAGGAATTCAGCAGATTTTATTTTTTGGAGAGAGAGAAGGTTTTGAATGGAAGATGTGGAATTGAGCAAGAATGAAAAAAACTGTATATCAGTTAATTTTTAAAGGCTGTTTTTGCTTTTTTGCAAATCTAAGCTCTGATTGGCCGTTGTTATTCGGCGTCTTTCGGAAGTGACTCTTTTTAAGTCGTAATTCATTCGCCATTCGTTTTGTGGTTTTTTTACTCTGGGGTAATGTCGTGGTTTTTCCACTTAGTTTTGATTTGTTGAGATCTAACAGTGGAATGATAATCATTCGTTTATGCTGATGTTAATTTTAACAACTGCATTCCCCTTCCTTATTGGAGGAGGAAAATGAAAAAACATCTCTTCATAAAAGAGGACTAAAAGCAACATCATTTGTTTGCTTTCCGTTTAAACTTCATCTGTTATCACAGTATTTTGTAAAAAAAAATTTGCTTTCTTAAAAAAAATGAGTTATATCGAGCCTGAAGACAATCTGGTGGACTTCCCCGAGAAGTTTTTGAACTTGCGGGATGAGTTAGATTTCACACACGAAGCCTTGCTGGAGGACAAGGAAGTTGAGAGAAGGGTGGAAATCTACGATGGTTTAGTCGAAAAGGGTGCAAATCTGACGCCCATGGAATTCATGATATTCATGGACCGGAGTTACATCTTCAAGTATTCGGTCCTGAATACCGATGAACTGTTTGAGCTGGGCTCAATACAAAGTAGGTGCTTCGCGAAGAAACTTCGGAGCCCATGGAGTGGAAACCATGTGGTTTCCCAAGAGACAATGGACTTTTTGTCCTTATTCTTTGGAGAGGATGTAAGTTTGTTTTATAATACACCCAATTTTAAAAATAATAAAAAAATTTTTTTATTCAAGTGGCATGGCAACATAGAAATACTATATAAATTTGTTTTAGTTTCAAGAAGAATTCTTCAAAAAGCCAGTGGCGGAGGCAGAGTTTAGACGAAAAATAGAGCTTGATATTATGTTGGAGGAGATATATCAAGCTTGGTGGCGGCCTTACTCAGCGCTACAGTTTGCAGTGAGGAGCCTGAGTAGGGCCGCGGAAAACTCGTTGGAAAAGATGGCGGCAGCAAAACTAGTGAAATCGTACACAGATATTAAATCTTGTATTTATAAAAGTTATTTTTAAATTTATTTGTTAACATGTTATTTTTGGTGTTTTGTGTTTTTTATTACAAACGAAATATTTATAAAGTAAAAAAAAAGGAAAAAAAGAAAAGGCCAATAAAAAGAATTAAAAAAAATATTATGTTGGCCAAATAAATGGTTTAGTGTTTTTATTTCTTTTTAAATATGCCAATTATACTAGATGGAATCGTAGTTCCATAAAAGTTTGTAGGACGATTTGTCCGCCTAGGTTTTTTGGATTCAGAAAGTGATCCAGGTGCGGATCGAGTGTTCTCATAGAAGCTTTCCTGAGAGCTATGAGGGATATTTTTTCGATCAGTAAAGCTTTCTGATGATTCAGATAAACGAGGGATATCAGGAGGACGGGGAGTATTATATTGTGTTGTTATATTTTGGTGGCGGCGGCCAAAGTCATTTGCGAGACTAGTATTAGGACTTATACTGCGGCTAGGTAGGCGGCGGTGGCCATAACTACTAGATTGACTAGTTGAAGGATTAGGGGTTTTTATCAGCAGGATAGGGGGTCGAACTTCGAATAGGTCTAAGATTTTGGTCAATCGCAGTCGCATCGAACAAAGTTCTTAGATGCATGGTTTCTCTGCCTGAATCTAAATAGTGTTCATGAACAATGGTTTTATTTTGATCCTCATTTGTAGGGGTATGATCAGTCATTTGCTGATAACCATTGTTGACTACTGGCCAAAACTGGTATTGTAGATTTTCAACCTGTTTAGGTTTATTGAAAGAGTCGATTTGATGATTTGTTATATGATCATAAAAATCACTTGAAAATAAATCACTAGAGTACTCTTGTAGTAGCTTGGGCATTTGTTGTTCTTTAGGAAAGTATTCAACAATATGATTGCGGTGGACAATCTTTTTTTCGTTAGTGAAATCATTTTGAATTCCGTATGTTACTTCCGTGATTTTTTCAATTACGGTGTAAGGTCCAGATCTCAAATTCAAAAGCTTTTGACTTTTCAATAGTGGTTTGGATCTGTTTTCTAGTAACACTTTTGTGCCTTCTTTTATAGGCCGTCCTAATTTAAATTGATTTCGGAACATGTGGGCCTTATTAGTGATGCGGCGGCAATGGGTATAGGTGTTACTATAAATCAACTTAAAATCATTTTCCCTTTTTAGTATTTCGGCGGAAATTTGATTTTTTAGAAATCTATCTATGGTCTCATTGTTTGACTTATGCTTGCATGATTTTCGAGACCAGCGCAAAATTTAGAGGTACATCTTTTGTTTTGGTCGCGGTAGAGGCCTAATTTAAGGCTAAGGGGAACCTGAGGTTTTATGCCAAAGACAATCTCATATGGAGTGTAACCTGTACTTGAATTAATGGCGGTGTTATGTGCAAAAGCAAATTTATTTGTTAATTCAGACCAGTTTGAGCCTGAGGTACTCAAGAAATGTCGAAAGTACTGGGTTAAATGTTTATTCTGGACTTCAACTTTTCCGTTAGTCCAAGGCGAGTAAGTAGTTCTTGGCCTCAGGGTTATTCCCAATTCAGAGGACCAATGAGCAAAGTCATTACTCATGAATGCACTTCCATTATCATGAATAATTTGTTGTGGAATACCAAATGTTGTGATGTATTTCTCTAAGAGCTTAATAGTTTCCTTAGAGTCTGCATGGGTGAATGGATATACTTGAAGATATCTAGAGAAGGCATCTATCACAACTAAGCAAAAGTTTTTGCCGTGACTTGATGGTCTAAGTGGACCTTTATGATCAATGTGGATCGTTTTCATTGGGATTGTTTCTAATTGTCCCCATTGTTGTAATGGAGCTTCATTCAGGTCTTTTCGTTTAGGTTTATTTTTCTGACATTCTAGGCAATCATGAAGAAGCATGTTGACCCATTTATAGAGTCCGGGCCAATAGAAATATCTTTTGATTATTTCCAAAGTTTTTGTTTCGCCGTGATGACCGCTAAGAGGATGCTTATGAGCTAACTCAAAGCAGTTTAGCACTAGGGAGATGGGTAAGCAAATTTTTGGACTCTTAGTATAGTCATCATTATATTCATTAATACATAGAAGATCATGTTGGTCTTCAATGAATAATAATTCGAACTGCCTGATAATTCTTCACGATAAGGATTTTTTTTGTTTCTTTCTGGCTTTTCGTTTTGCTTTATGCAATTTTTGATATCTATGATTACAGTATCGTTACACTGCTCTTGCATAATTGTTTCAACGTCTAAATTTGCTTCTTTAGCAAAGTCGGTCATTTTTGCTATCAGTTCAAGAGAATCTGATTTATTCTCTTCAGATTGGAGACTTAGGGGTTCAATCAACTTCAAAGATCTTGTTTTGGTTGCAAAATCATTTTTTGCTTTAACCAGGTCGTTGAGAAGGTTGTTCTCAACATTGCCTTCATATAAGTCAAGCCATTCTGAATTTTCCAAAGGATCATCAAGTGCAGATACTTCATCTGGAATTTCTTCATAAATGTTTTCATTATTTATATCTGGTATAGATAGTCGTTTGATTTGGTTAATTTGTTTGCCAAATCGGAAGAATTCTGTTATATTTTGAATCGCACTACAAGATTCTTCAAAATGTTCTGGAGCATCTTCAATGCTGAAGTCTCCTCTGTCACTTATGTTGAATAATTTCTTTTTTCCGCCTTGCACTTGAGCAATGACTGGATGGCAATCATTTTGAAATATGTTATCATCTTTGTGGAGTACTGAATAACACATTTGTTCTCCATTGTCTAGGATGAACTTTATATCATTTGGAATGGTTTTGTGTTCTAGTTGATATCTTTTGATATCAGCGATGGGTACATTTCGGCTCAATAAGTCAGGAAAGGCTAGGTTTGAACCTGGGGTATAGATAATTTTCAAATTGTTGAATTTTGTCAATACGACTTGATATTTGAAAAATCTATGAGAAAGTTGTCCTTTTCTGGACCATAAGAAGAGAATAGGTCTGTGGTCGCAATATAGGTATAGAGGAAAGGGTGAACCTATAATGTAGAATTCATAGGTTTGCGAAGCAGATATTATTCCACATAATTCACGATGTTGAGTAGACATTTTCTGCTCAGCTTTATCAAAGACTCTAGAATTGGCAGAAACAATTCTTTTCCCTTTAGGGAAGTCTTGGATGAGTATACATCCGGTTCCTACATTTGAGGAGTCGGCGTGAATGTGGAATGGGTAGTTTACATCAGGTATGGCATTTGAAATATCATGACAGAATTTGTCTTTCAGTTTTTTAAAAACTTCTTCATGGCATGGTAGCCATTGAAACTTATCACTACTGTTTGCCAGTTCATATAGACATTTTGCGTCCACATGAAAATTGATGATGTATGTGCTGTAGAATCCCATGACACCTAATACTCCTAGAACTTCTGTTTTTGATTCAGGGGATTTCAATTTTTTTATGTCATCAATTCGTGAAGCGATTGGGGAAAGACCATCTTTAGAGACAACGTGGACTAGAAATTTAACTTTTCTTAGGAAGAAAAAAGTTTTGTCAGGGGCAGCTTTTAAGTTGGCCTTCCGTAAAAGAGAATGATATTCTCGAATTGTGTCAAGCATTTCATTTTTACTTTGACTCTGTAACAGAGTGTCGTCTATGTAAGTAATTGCTTTTTTTTCTTTAATGGGGGGTCCGAAGGCATATCTCATTAGTTTACTGAAGAAATTTGGAAGTAGTTTCAAGCCATAGAAACCAACTTGGTAGGTATATTGTCTACCTCCTACAATAAAGCTTGTTAATTTCTGAGCCTCATCTGTTAGAGGTACTTGATGGTAGGCGCAAGAGAGATCACTACTTGTGAAGTATGATCCGTTTATTTGGGTCATGAGAACTTGTAGTGGTTCTAATGGCCAACTACAATTGCTAGTATCTGTGATTGAGTTTAGATACCTAGCATCCAAGACCAACTTAACGTAGTCTTTTTTTGGAAGAATGATGACTGGATTTACGAACCATGAGTTCATATCATCTTTTTCATTTAGTTCTCTTACTATGCCTGCTTGGATTAATTCATCCATTAACTTGTCCAATTTATCTCTTAGATGGACTGGGATTTTACTCGGTCGTTGTTTTTTGAACGTTGCGTCCTTTTTAAGTGGTATATGGAATTTATGTTTTGTTTTTCCAATATCATATTTGTGATGAGAATGAACATCTTGATCCTCTATCAGCATTTGAATTAGATCTGCAAATTCATCATCCGATATATCACTTTGTGTGAAATCGAAGTCAGATAAAAATTTAATAGTAGTTTCGATTTTTTCCAAAGTACTACTATTGTCCTTATCAATTGAGGAGTATTGGGTAAACGTTTCGTTGACTAGAAAGGCAATTAGCCGATCATTATGTTCTTTGTTTCGGTACTTTTTAAAATGTTTTTTCAGGGGAGGCCTACAAAGGTTCTTTGCATCATTAGAAAAGTCAGTTGCTATTTCGTTTTCATTTTTGCATACTTTGACTATATCTGAACCAATTTGTTCAAATATTTCTGATACATTCTCTGTATCAAACACTTCAAGGGCAGGCATGTCCTTGATTTCTTGTCCTGAAACATAGACAAATATAGTAATTCCAGAATGTTGGAATACATCGACAATGATTTTGGAAACTTCTTCCCAATTCATTTTATTTAAGCCACAAGCAATTTTGGGCATTGCGATAGATCAAATGTTATTTGCTATAGCATGATCTTTCATTTCGGACAAGGTATTGAATATAGCGTCGTAAGTGGGTTTCTGAAAGTACCTCTGTTTGGTAATTAGGTTATATATGATTTGTCCAGATTTTGGATCAGTGAAGATGAGAATATCTTTAATGTTGGCATGTATTGAGTTACAAAAGTGTCGTAGCTCAGGATACCTTTTGCTAATTGATTCAGCAAATCCTTTTTTCATTGCTCTATCTGCAGAGATTGTATGGGCAATGGGCATATTCGATTCGAATATGGACCTTTTTTGAAGTCTACATATTGTAGACAGGGGCCGGATAATTGAGTATTGCTTTCCTGTGTTGTATTGACAACAGTGTTCAGCATGAAACAGCTATCGAATTCTGAACTTTCATTTAAAATTCTCGTTGTGAACTCATCACAATCGTGGATAGCAAATATTTTATCCTCGTATCCTTGAATATCAGTTACTGCATAGCCTAGTACACACTTGTTTAGTGTGACAGGATGATCTTTCTGATTCTCAATCAGGATAGGTAGGCTTTGCTCAATTTGAGTACAAACTGTATTAATGAAAACCAATTCGGTTTTGGTTGCATTTTTATGAGGCTATGTAGTCCTTTTTTCGAAGTATGAATTTGGTTCAGCCAAGTGTTTGTATAAGTATGTAGAGCGTGCTGGAATGAACAAGGGTTCTTTCAAATTAATTGAGACAATTTTTGAAACGTTAGGATATTCTTTATCGTTGTTCATCAACCCGTAGGATATTACACCTTCTTTTGATTTGAGCTCAACTGCGGGGATATCAAAGTAGAGAGCTTTTAAGAAGAGATGACAAAAGTCTACTCCTAATAGATTAGCAGTCTTTTCTTCAGTTATCCACACTTTGTGGTTAGATGGGTATTTTCCATCAGTGTCGAAACAAGATTGGATAGATGTATGGCCAAACATACGTATATCAGATCCATTATAAGTCTTTGCTTTAATTTTAGATCGGTAAATTGTCATTTTTTGACCTAATTTTTCCAATTCTTGATAAGTTGGGTAGTTTATGATACTACAAGTTGATCCTGGATCAATCATGAATTCAATTTCAAGTCCACTATTATTATTTTTGTCTCCGGTGGCAAAATGATATAAGCTAAGATATATCCTTGATTTAGGATTACTATCATCGCTTGGTTTCGGAGACTTTAATAGTTTAAAGGAAAGAAATCAGTGATAGCATCACAGTAATTGACTTCTTCCTCAACCCAGTGGGTAGTTTCAGACTGTATTTGATTCGAACTAAAATTTGGTGATTGAGATCGCGTTGAGTCTCGACTGTTATTGCTATTATAGCTTCCAGTGTTATATGGTCGACCTCTAGGGTTACTATTGAATTGCCTATTTTCTTGGTCGTAGAACTGTTTAGCAACTTGTTCATTTTCTCTGAATTTGTTTTCTCTGGGATACCTATCATCAAAGGTTTGGGGTCTTTTGTTATTGAAAGACGATTGTGCCTTAGCCTTTCGGAAATTGTTTCCGTTATAGTTATAATTATGGCGAATGCCATAGTTATTTTGGCTAGGATTTGAATTGTTAGTAGATCTGTTTTGGTTATCCCAAAACCGGTTGCTTGGGTTAGGGTTACTCTGGTTAGGGAAGTTATTTGGTCTTCGATTTCGTTTATAATCAGTTTCAAATGAAACTCTTCGTTCATTTTTTGTTGTGAGCTCTTTCCTCAACTTATTTACTTCGTCCTGAACTTGCTTTTTTGAACATCTAGATATAGAATGTCCATTCATTCTACAATATTCGCAGAATCGTGTACTATTAGGTCTTCCCTTGATGTCAGGGTGACGTCGTTGAAATGAAGTCTGGTCATTGATTGCACTAACTTCTTGATTCTTGATCAGTTTAGTTAGTTTTTTAATTTGAGTTTCTAATGAAGTCATTTTATCCGTTGTTGACTTATTAGCAGGATCAGTAGCAACAATGAATTTTAGATCCTTAGTAATTACATGATTTGTGAATTGATCCCAATTGGCATTTGGATGTTCTATCATGTATTCATGAGCTTTTTGTTTAAGGGCTAGAGGTCTTAGTCCCTTAATTGAGAAATCGATATACTTTTGACTTCTTTGTCTGGTTTGTATAGTTCTCTCAGCATTTTGAGCAGCTTCATCAACATGAACTGTTACATCAATACTTTCGGGCCATCCTCTATCTACAGAAGATTTAATTCTGTGGAAGTAATTTTTTATTAATTCGCCATCTTGGCGAGCTGCATTTTCAGCATCAATTCTATGTTTGAATTGATCTCGTCCGTCAGTGAACCTGTTTAGGAAGAGATCTTTGAGTTGTGCCCATGTGGTAGCATTGGTTACATTATCATTGAACCATTCAAGAGATGTATCAGTTAACAATGATCCGAATAGGGATCGTTGTCGGCTATCATAGCTGCGTCGTGCATCATTATCAGCAGGTCTTTGACCTAATGAGAAAAGAATTTTGTTTTCAACTGAATTCCAAAAAGCCGTAGCATTTTGGTTCGGATCGTTTCCCGAAAATGTCATTAAAGACAAGTTGGGATGGGATATTGGGGTATCAGCCATTTTATATTTAGTTTAGAACTTAAAAAAGAAAGATAGAAAAGTTTATAAATTTGTTTAGAAAACTTGAATTTCCGATTTGGAAATTTATTACTTTTCTTTATTTGTAAGAGAAATTTCAACAATTCTCCAGTTTGAGAATTGGAATTTTTGCTTTTTTATCTCTTTTTGAGACTTTAGCAATTTTAGCGAATTTTTAGAAGGTGAGCCTCACTGGTCGCACCAATTTATTACGCTAGCAATACTATTCACGTCGGACAAAACGCTTGCTAGGAATAAAGGGTCCTTTCTACTTTCTATCTTAGAAAGTAAATCTAAAATTCGCTGAGAAATATTTTATTAAAAAAGAAGTTAGTATGAATTTACAGCAAGTTGCCTTTTGACTCAATATTTATTTTTTACGGTGAGATTGAATATTATTTTAGAGAAGTGTTGGGGTGGTTGAGGAGAGTGGAGGTGGTAGTAGAAGAGAAGTTGTTGGAATGAATTCCCGTAGTTTTGAGCTTCTATTTATACTCAATTGGGGAAATCACGCCACTTTTCGTATCAAATGAGAAGTTTCTTCTAACTTCGTATTCTTTATTCGTACATTCGTATTTTACGAGAAGAAGGTTTCGTATGCTCGTACTTTACGAGAGGAATCGTTATTATTCGTATTGCATGAGAATAGTCATTTCAATTCTCAATGCTTAAAACGTTATACGAATTATTCCAATAGCATTTCCCTTCCTTTTGCAAGGGAATAAAAACATATTTCTTTGGTGGTGGTGTGACATTCGACCAGAATGGCCAAAATGCAATCTCTGCAGAATTCGGATTTTTAGCAGTAAGCCTTCCGGATTGGTGGTTTTTAAGAACTAAGAGCGTTATTGGAACGTTTGGCCAGACGGTGAGGGCTGGAATATTCTAGTATTTTAAAATTTCAAAAATTCGAATGATGACGTCACATTTCTGAGAAATGCTGAAACAGCCATTTTAACAAAAAACGAGAGAAAAAACACAACAACATTAATTGCGCTGACGATAACAACGATAATCGTGATTGAAAAACAGCAGCAGATTGCAGGAATAGCAGAGAACGTTCCGAGTTGCAACTATTGTGCTGCTACAATAGTTGCAAGGCCGTCGCGAGCAACGGTGAAGGGTGAGAAACCAGCCTTCCGGATTAGGAGGAAATCAAGATTAGCGAGCTTGATTCAGCGGATTCAAGAATCCGGAAGGGTTTCGGGACTGAAACTTTTAGCCTGTTATATAAACTTTTAGCTTCCTGTCATGTCCTGACTTGAATTTAATTGATATCTAGATTCATTTTGATAAGGATGAGAAGCTAGGAGTTGGGGGAAAGGGTTGATCCATCTTCGATGGAGATGATGATTTTTATCTACTGAACAAAAACAATAGTAATATAATAAGTAGTAACCCTGTTTTTAGGAGTGACCTCGTGGTCTGGGGATACTGAGACCCAGCCATGAGCTCACTATTTGCATGTAATTAAGTTAATTTGAGCGTTCTGGTCGAAGCCGGAGAACAGTAACGTTTTTGTCGACCCGATGTTAGAAAGACCACCGAAAAGTACTGGCTTGGTAGAGACGGTGAAAAGCATGCGAAGCTCTGTTTAGACGCTAGCCAGTCGTCTTAAGACTTAGTTTTGTTATCCGTCGATATGTATCTTCCGGGCGAATGTTACATACATGTTTTTATGGCGCTCCTGGGTGTTATTCTTTTTAACATCATGACCGGCAGAACCGTTAATGAGCACTCCGCGCCGAGCGGATGCTCACATTAACGCCCTTAATAGGCCTAAACCGCCGGGGCGGAAGGGTGGTTTGGAGCGCGGAAGCCCTCCGGATTACCGTGAATAGCTTTTTAACTTAGTTAAGACCGAAAATTCACGAACCAGGAAGGGTGGGGGGATCGGCCATTCCCTCATCCCCTGAGTGGTTTGTGACCAAAAACACTTAAAGATATAAGTAAAACCAAACAAAAAATAGTATAGTACCCAAGAAAAACAAAAAACATAAAAAATTGCCGAAAAAACCAAAAACAGTAAAAAAAAAGTAAAAAATCAGTAGAAATCATCCCCCCAGACAAGATGTGATCCGACCCCCCCGTTTGTTGTTGATAGATATATTGTTGTTACAGGCATTTATATCAGTCAGGATCGTTACGATCAGTTTTGTAGCCCGTTTGTGAGGCTTGTACTGTAGGGTTATTTGAGCATTTAAGCACGTTAATGATAAATTGCGCTCAATCCGGAAGGGTCAGCTGATTTGCGCTCAATTCGGAAGGGTCTTGGGTGAAGACCGATCCGGCAAGCAGTACAAGGAGCATCAAGAAGAGGCTCAACGACGACAACAATCGACTGTTGGGTATCGTTAACAAGTTTTGTATCCCTTTTGGTATAAAAAGTAAGATAGTAATCTGTGGGGGGCTCGACAGTGCTGCACTGTAGTGACCCTTCACCGAACTGCGAATATCCGAGTTAAGCACCTTAATTCGGATATTAAACAAACCCGGAGGGGTATAGTATTACTATTATTATTACTTATAGAGCCTATATTAATAGTCTTATATCGTTTTTCAGTGAAAAACAACGAAAACAGACCGGTTTTTAGGGTCAAAATAGCGATATTTTGATCCCCCCACAAGTCGCGATTTTTGAAATATCGATACTTTTTGAAACAGAAAAAAGCGCTAAGTTAGTGTGTTACATCGTAACTGCACTACCACAATAGATAGAGCCGGTTAAGTTTAGTTCGGAAGTGGTTGGAACTATTTTGGAACCAAAAACCGAATTTTCGTGATTTTTGAGAAAACGAAAAACTATAAATTTAGAAATTTTTTTGAAATTTTTGAGTTACAACAGTAAAAATAGTTGTTCGGACAACGTCCACTAGTGAATCTACAAGTTTTAAAACCCCCTACCCGAAAGCCTTCCGGGTTGCGGAGAAATCGGACATAACGTGTTTGATTTGGTGGATTCATCAATCCGGAGGGGTCCAGGTAGCATAGTTTTTCGCAAATTTTTTCTACAAAAGCGTTCTAGATCGGGTCTTTTGCATTGAACTAGAAGAGTATAGGCCTTCTGAGCTCGGATCAATAATTTTTAGGTCGGAAGGACCAGAATTGCGGAAAAAGTTAGGTGGAACCTATAAGTGAGAAATTTTTTGAGTTTGCAAGAAAGACGTTTTGGCTAATAACTTTTCGACAACTGGACAGATCCGGTTAATCTTGGTACCATTAGATCAGAAATTAGCTGAACTTACTAGTAGGAAAGAGAATTACGCGAAAAAGCGAGCGAGAAAATTTTTGGAGATTGTTTTTAGCAAATTACACAAATCCGGAGGGGTACACCCTTCACGTTTTATAAATTTTTCTGAAAAACCCTTAGACCCCTACCAAGAGGTAATAGCGGTTGAATAAAGTAACTTTAGGCCATTCTAGACCAAAAGGGAGGGCTAAAGGCACAGCAAAAGCTTAATCGAGCCGAAGTTAGGCCAGCGATAAGACCCTTCACCGTTAGCGTGAATTGTCAAATAAGAGGCTTAACTTCAATCCGGAAGGGTCTAGGAAGGCAGTACATACCCTTCCCAGTTAATTGAAAGAGCATAATTGCATCGGAGAACGTATCCGGAGGGGGATAGGTTGAAAAAAAGGAAATCTCCGAAAAGCCACTTTTACAAAACCGGAGGGCTCCCAAACCGGAGGGGTCAAAGATTTTTCAAGTTAGGAGGGGTCCGAATCCGGAGGGGTCTTATAGTTGCTAATTCGGAGGGGTCCAAATCCGGAGGGGTCTTGTATTAACCAACTCAGAGGGGTCCAAATCCGGAGGGATCTAGATTCTATCAATCCGGAAGGGTCCTATTTGTGCCAATCCGGAGGGGTACTATTTTATTAAGGACTTAGGCAGACGAAAGAAAGACTAAAAAGTGAGAGGTATTAGGTTATTAGCACACAGGCTAGGTATCAGTGACTGCACTGGTAACTTGCCTTTCAATAAGAACCAGACTAATACAGAACAGGTCCGAACTCGGATATTCGCGACACTAAGTCTAAATTAAAAAGAGCGTGATTCATTGGTGTGGATTGAAACATAATACGTTTTTGGGAAAAGTGACTGCCCTGAGGATTTTAGTAGGTCTAGCTCGGGCAGTCCGAAGGCAGATAGGTAACACAGTACTCGGTGGTTGCAATAGACGCCCACTTGAGAAAATTACTGCCTTCAAAGTTTTGTCTGTTTGGTGCGGCAACGAGCAGGGAAAGCTTTTTCTTTAAAAGACAGGTCGACTGTTGTACTGCGACCGACTAAGAGTACAAGACACATACGTTTTTTTATATACGTTCATATTGTGTCAAAATAAATTATTTGTTTTTGATTTTAAATCAACTAAACTGTGCTTGATTGGGTAGTGAGTACACTATCTTTTAAATTGACTGATAACATCATATTGTGCTAGTTTTCAAATCTTTGGACCGATAATCGGTTAGTGTGAATAAATTTTATACAAACTGTACTCTGACAACATACAGGGATTCGTGGTCACTATTTAATAGAATCTTGTGGAGCAGGAGCAGGAAACGATGGTGAGTCCCAGGAGGATGAGGAAGATGAAGAAGAGCAAGGGGACTTTGGATCTCAGGTCAGCCTCAACAGTTCGATCCAGGAGAACGAGGCATACGTCGGAAGAGAGACTGGAACTATGGACAAATTTGGTGTAGTGACAACGATAAGCAAAGAGGCAAACACACCGGGCCAGTCAAAGGACTTCGCGATTAGGACAAGTTCGGAGCCACAACCTGGAGAGAGTAGAACCAGAGGGCTTGGCAACGCGTTAATGGATCCTGAAATAAATAATGAAAAGACGTTGAAACAGAGAGTCAAGGCCCGGATCTCGACAAGCACGAAGTTACCTGGGACCGACAGGGTTACACCACCACTAGTGACGCCACTCATGGATAACGGGGCAGCACTAGAGGAAGCCTTAAACAACATAGTGGGCAGTTTAGGAGAACAAAATGAACAGATGTCGATAAGGATGAGTGAACTAGAAAGAGCAGTTCACATTGAAAGAGAAAGTCTGCGGGAAGAAATAAACCGCAACAGACAAGAAGTTGGCAGAAGCGAAAAACGCTTGAAAGAAAGAACGGACGAACATATGACGAGGAACTTGTCGCGAATGACAAGAGAGGCGGAACAGAGGGAGTTACGCTTAAGAGCTGACATGGAGAAGTTAAGAATTCAGCAAGAGCAGTCTCTTGGGATTCTTGACACAAAGATAGATGCGATGATGGAGAGGCGAGCTCAGGCTATCATGGATAGGTTGAACGGGCTACTAAGCAGCAAGAGTGGACCAAAAGAAGGAGAACCGAACTCGGGAGGTCCCAGCAGGGAACCGAGGGTGAACTTCAATGAACATCAAAGGAGGAAGACGTATGGATCCACTAGAGGCAGGGAGAGTTCATCAGGCTATGCCACAAGGGGTAATACAGCATGGGGCCCGAACAGTAGAGCAAGTTCAACGGGGAACAGACAAACCTCTAACGAACGACCAACACAAAGCACACATGCGACTGGGAGAAGTGATTCCGGCAACAGGGGGCATGCAAGCCCGAGGAGGAGTCATATGGGCCAAGCGGGAAACGCTCATGGTGATTCGGATTGCAGGGATGCACCGCACACAGAGCCTTCGACAAGGTGTGAGGACACTCAAGCGGGACACTCAAGGGATGCTACGGCAATGGCCACAGCATTTGAACCCCTGAACAGGTCTTTGGAGACATTCCTGACGCGGTTATCTAGAACCAATGAACGCAGTGAGAAGTCCAGAAGAGTCTTTAAGAAGCCAAGATGCTACAAAGGCGAATCTGATGGCTGTATTGATACCTGGATAGAGGTAATGAAGCTGCATTTCGAGGAAGAGGACTTATCGGAGAGACAGGAATGCAGCGCGCTCACCAGCAATTTAGAAGGGACAGCCCTGAACTGTGTCATGGCCAAGAAACAGTATCAACGTGACACTGCTGAGAAGATCTTCGAAATCCTTTTAAACCGTTTCGGATCAGGGGTGCAGGGGCACCAGGCGATGATGCGCTTCGAGAAACGGAAGCAACGAGAAGATGAAACCATAGACAAGTTTCTCGATGATTTGGAAATGCTGAGAAGACGCAGCCAACCGGATGAGTCAAACCGAAGGATGAACCTGGCCGTAGCCTCAAAATTCATCGATGGTGTGAAAAATGATGAACTTCGTACGATGCTAGCAACGCATTACACACCACTATCAACTAATGCGCCAACACCGGAGGAGTTGAGGCTCAAATCAAAGGAGTATCTTTTGTTGAAACCTCCTTCGAGATCTGGATATTACAAGAACAATTATGGCAATTTTAACAACGGACCAGCAAACCAAGGGAACAATTGGTACAAACCGAGGGATGATATGGACAAGAGACGCTCTTGTGCTAATTGCAGTTCAACAGACCATCATGTGTCAGCATGCCCAGCTTACAAACAAGGCATGAAAGCAATAGGCTTTAGCCTCGAGGACGAAGATGCGTCAGAATTGGACCATGAGGATTTCATGAGATGAGTAATAGCGAAATTCGGCCCGAGGTGTTTCTTTTGCAACTTGGAAGGTCAATTTAAATCAGATTGTCCGCAATTCTGGGATGCAGTGGCAGACATCAAGCATCCAAGACATGAAGAAGCTTTGTCAGGAGTGAAAGCCAGCAAGGCTCGACTTTTGAGTGAAGCGGAGGCACGCAGAAAGGATAAACCTCGAGAGCTGGCGGCAAAGAAAATGCAAGCGGTAACAGAGTAAGCACGTGAACCGGAACCAGCAACTGCGGCCGATGACTTCAAAATCGATTATAGGGTAGCTGCGAGGGATGCTATAAATAGAGTACAGCAAGAACTAGTGACGAAAGAGATTGAACAAAAGGTGAAACTCGAGCTGGAGAATGAGAAATTACAGGAGCAACTGAACGCCTTCGAAGCAACGGAAGTTGAAGAGGCAAAAGCACCAAGCAGCTTGAGCATGAAACTTAATGTTATCTCTGGTCAGAGGTTCGGTATGGTACCGCAAGGAAGTAAAATACAGTCGATAATCTCGGTGGCAGGGCATCAGGTAATCAGAAATCTGAGTGAACCGTCTGAGTTCACTTTGATGCATTTGGACACATATGCAGACTATCTGAGGCAGATGGAGCCACGCACCGAGTCGAGGGCTGTGAGGGCACTACTAACGACGGGTGGCCCTCGCATGAAGAAACTTCATGGACGCTACCTAGAAGTCTATGGGCCGTATCAAGTGATGCTGAACGTGGATGGGATCAGTATCTACAACAGGACTTATGTAACAACAGATGATGACCAAATAGGGCAGATCTATTTGGGAGAAGAGGAACTCAAGGTCCGCAAGATAGGCCATGACGCCATGATGGAACAAGACGCAGTACACATTGGATATGAAGCAGATGTGACAGCACATCTGCTCGACACCAACGGAACAAAAATCGGAGTCACAGGGCTTCTGGACACAGGAGCGGTAGTGAGTGTGATGCCGATAAAAACTTGGGAAAGAATGGGCTTCACGCGGGAAGATCTGATTCCAACGAATCTCCGACTGGCCGCAGCCAATCGAGGAGCTATCTACGTAGCCGGAAGAACACCAATAACGGTCCTCCATATGGGAGGACGGGATCTTTGGATGAGCTTCCTGGTGGTAGAGAATCTGGACGATGCCGACCAATTCATCTTGGGCAGAGATTTTGTCAGGAATTTTGACGTGATGATTGACTTGAACAACGGTCTGATACGGATCAGAAACCCGGACCGAAAGTATGTTAAGAGACCAATTAATAGGATAATAACACACGAAAACAAGGTACCCATTTTTTTGGATAGAAAAGTAAAATTAAAACCAGGACAAGCTGTGGTAGCAATTTTTAGAATGAGAAATTTGAATTCGTTAAGTGATACTAAACAGGTTTGCCTAGTACCGAATCCAAATAGTCAGAGTTCGGTGATTTTAGGCCGGAGCTTCTCGGTAACGCGAAACGGACTGTGTGTCAGTGTGTTGTTGAACACACTGGACACCACGGTTTCAATCCAGCGTGGAAAGAAGCTTGGCTACGCTTTGCCGATGAGGACTGACTATGAGGAGACAGAAAATTTGAAGAAATATAGTGTGAAAGACTGTCCTTATCATGCAAATAAAGATAAAATTTTAAAGAGGATGAATGAATTAAAATCTATTCTTAAATTGTTTTCAATGAAATCCGAAACGGACGACGGCTTATCAAGCTGCTCGAATTTTCCGGAACGCCCCTCGTCATATGAACTAGATTCTGACAAACCGGTTTTGCCAGAAATAGAACATTTAAAAGGGAAAATAGGTGAGGGAGATTTTGAAAGATTGCGGGACGTTTCATATCGGAACGCAGATGTATTTTCGAAACATAAAGCGGACATCGGTTGCTGTAATTTCGTCGAACACGAAATCGAACTAGAAGAGGGCGCCGTTCCCCATAGGGAAGGCGCAAGGCGAATGACGCCACATAAATCGGAAGCGTGCCGAGCGGAAATAGAAATGTTGCTTGAATACGACATGATAGAACCCTCGAAATCGCCGTGGGCTTGCGGGGTAGTAATGGCGAAAAAGAAAGGGGGCAGCTTAGATTTTGTTGCGACTTTCGTTACTTGAACGCGGTAACGATTAAAGATGCGTACCCGATACCGCGAATAGACGAGAGCCTATCTAAACTTGGTGATGCCAAGTTCTTCACCACATTGGACTTAGGTTCTGCCTTCTGGCAGGTCCCTCTGCGAAAGAAGGACAGAGAGAAAACCGGATTCGCGTGCGAATTGGGGTTGTACCAGTGGAAGAGGATGCCCTTCGGCTTGTGCAATGCAACAGAAACTTTTCAAAGGCTGATGGCTCAGCCTTTGACAGGAGTGACCAAAAAGTACGGGAATCTCTTGATATGCTACGTGGATGACGTAGTCATAGCGACACCGACCCTGGAGGATCACATTGATCGGCTCGATGAGGTCTTCGGATGTATGAAAAGAGCAGGCTTGAAATGCAAACCATCGAAATGTGAAATCCTTAGGGATTCGATCAAGTACCTGGGAAGAATGGTGGACAGGCATGGTGTGAGGCCAGATCCGGAAGCAGTAGAGGCTGTGCTGACATGGAAGGCTCCGAGGACGGACACACAGCTAATGAGCTTCCTGGGGTTTGCCAATTATTACCGTGAATTCATTAAAGGATATGCGGACAAGGTGTACCCGATGCAGAAGCTGATGCGCAACAAAGGGAAAAAGTTCGAATGGAACGATGAGGCACAGGTTGCATTCGAGAACATAAAGCGGGAACTGTGCGAAGCGCCAAAGCTGGGCATGCCTACAGAAAATGGCATGTATGTTCTCGACACAGACGCATCGGTGGTGGCCATCTCAGGAATCTTGCATCAAGAGCAAGAATGGAACGGAAGAACAGTTCTCCGTCCCATTGCATACGGCAGCAAAGTCTTGAGTGACACAGAGATGAAATATGGCGCACCAAAAGCAGAAATGTTTGCAGTAGTCACCTTCGTGGAGAAGTACCGTGCATACTTGGGGAGCGCTCCCTTCAAGTTACGCGTGGACAACAGAGCGTTATCCTGGTTGAAGACTTACTCGATGGATCAGAGTTATATTGGTAGATGGATAGTAAGATTAGATGACTACCATATGATAATCGAACATAGGATGCGTGATAAACACCAGAATGCTGACAGCCTCAGCAAGAAATCTGAGTTCTATGAAAGATTGGAGCACAAGCAGGCCAATCAGGCGGAAATAAAGGAGGGATTCTCGTTTCTGGACAAAGAAACTTATGGAGCGCTTCCCTTGACGAGATGGTTGGATAAGTCTGGACATCCAATTCCAGGGCACCCTGAGTTACCTGTAGAGAAAGCAGCCGAGTTAAAGATCCTATCCAAGGAGGACCCGGTACCGTTGGATTTGTTGCTGCGCTCGAACCTGGTCCAGCAAGAACTCTCTCGCATGAATATAAACAGCCTCTCATTATTGGATAAAACGGTGCAGGTCACACCACAAGTGATGCGGATGCTGGGTGGATTGTTAGAAAGAGAAGTGACCAGAGATGACCCCGAGTGGACAGCAGCAGTGGCATCGCTAACAGTCAGTGAGAAGGTGAAGATCATGCCGTCCAGACGACAGCACGAAGAGAACGAAAGGGATTGTAGGACAATAGTTCAGCAACTAGTATCCTCAATACCCCAAGAGATTTTAACCAGTACTTCTTACGGACAGAAAGAACAGGGGAGCAGCAAGCGAAAGAAAACCGTCACCTTTGTGGACCGGGATAAAGAGGGTGAAGTTGTAGAACAAAATCTGCTGCAAGACTATTTGTCCGGGGAGAAGGATGATGAGAAGAACCAGCGATCACAAGATCAACACCCGGGACAAGGAAATTTGTCCGGGGAGTCTGAGATAAACGAGAAAATTCCTGATGGGAGACAGGATCTAGAGAACAAGGTTTTGTCCGGGGAGTACAGATGGATGCGAAGAAAGCACAGACATGATCTGGAGGAGAGCGCAGTCTCCAGTACAACCTCTTCGACGGATGATGATTCCCGAAACTCAGGAATGGACACCTATTCAGACAGGAACTCGAGTTCGGGATCCGAACTGTCAGAACTAGCGATACACACGCTACTAGTGGAAACTCGGGCAAGGGACCTGGACAGAGAAGTGTACCAGGATCCTGACAGTGATCGCTACCTAATACCAAGCGAAAGAGTCTTTGACAACGCAGCGGATGACTTAGAAACGATAGCGGTATCGAAACGCTCGATAAGCCTGTTGCCGCAGAAAGAGGCAGTCAGGACTGATCTTCAACCGTTTCAGTAAGAAACACAACCGTTGGCGAGGATTTGGTGCGTTAAGATGGAAGAAGACACACATCAGCCCAACGAGCTGAATAGTCAGATGAGGGTCATGAAGACGTACTTGAAGGCGAGATACAGACTCTCGGACCTTCTAAGGGCGCAGAGAAATGATGGCATGACAAGCAACCTAAAAAGGTGGATAGAAAACGGTGCACCAGACAAAGGTGACCTGGAAGAAGACAGCTATAGGATCCTGAGACAATACTTCATGCAGAAGGAGGGGAGATTACATCTGAACAAGGACGGGATCGTGGCTTGCAAGAGAAGACAAGAAGACAAGGTCTTATACAAATATAACGCGATAGTGTTGCCGCAACTCTATCAGACAGAACTATTATTCAGGTCGCATGATCAGATGGGCCATCAAGGGATCGACAAAGTGTATCAGAGGATCCTGAAGCGCTTTGAGTGGCCTGGAATGAAAAAGGCATGTGAGAAATGGGTAACAGCGTGCCTGTCATGCCAACAGGTCAAGGATCCAAGGAAATTACGATTTCCTTTACAATCGATTGAGTCGTCTGAATTCAACGAGGTGGTGCAGATAGATCACCAGAAGATATGCATGACAGACAGCGGTTATAACCAAGTCTTGGTCATGATAGATCACTTCACGAAGTATGCAGAGGCCGTGCCCTGCATGACTGCCTCGGCGGAAGAGACATGCGACCACCTGATCAATACGTGGATAGCAAGACATGGTTGTCCGATGACGTTTCAATCGGATAATGGAACAGCTTTCGTAGGAGAGCTTACGAAAGAGCTTATGAAACGCTCACAGGTCGCTCAGGCTCACTCCACGACATACCACCCTTAAACTAATGGTTTAGTGGAAAGACAGAATAGGACGTTAGTGTCGATGCTGAGGGTATATTGTTCCAGGTACATGACCGATTGGGACAGATACCTTCCACAGGTGATGGGAGCTTATAATAGCACGCAACACTCCACCACTGGAGTCAGTCCACACATGATGCTGACGGGGCACGAGAAGTCTTTACCCTTGACATTCTTCTACCCAGAGTATGAGGGAAAGAAAACATCTCCACAGGTTTACGTAAGGGATGTGATCAGACGTCAACAGGAGTTGAACGATCTGTGCAGACGAAATACTCAGCAAGCACAGGCAAGGCAGAGGAAAAGATTCGACAAGAAAGCAGCTGGTGCAAAGGCCTACTCGGTGGGAGACTACGTATGGGTATTTCAGAACGTTATACCACCGAAAGGGACAAAGAAACTTCTAAAAAAAATGGAGGGGACCCTTCATGATTACGGAGGTGCACCAGGAGGGACGTTTTTATAGACTGAGTACTGGCCGAGCCGCCCACTACGAGAACATCAAGCCACACAATCCATCGACAGAAGACTGGTGTATACCTGCAGACATGGAAGAAGGGGATTATCTAATGATGGACCCTGCTTGTGAGGTCAATGAAAAAGGCACCAGGGAGAAGAACGATGGAAACGAAGTCGTAGAGGAAGGCACGGATACACCATTGGACCTGGATCCAAACGAACAGATCGAAGCGGACGATGAAACCTTACCCTACGCAGAGGAAGATTGGCAGGATCCCGAACAGACAGAGGTTCCCAAGAACTTGGAACCAGATCTTCCGTTCACGATGCAGACTCGTCAGAAGGACGGGACGAGACCAAGAGAGAAATACAATCCTTACGGTGACGACTTTGTAGTGGATAGGATAGATCTAAAGAAAATAGTAGAGGAAGTAGTGGGTTTGGAGGAAATAACTGTGTCACAAGACATTGACATAGTCGATGATCACGACGATGAGTGGGTTGACGACTGGTCGAAACCCGAGGTAGAATTCGACGACGAGCAACAGCAGTCATTTGAACAAGACCTGACGAACCTGCGTGTCTTAGAGTGGCTGAAAGAAATGACATCAGACCCTAAAGAGACCAGCATTACGATTCAAGACGTAGATCGTGAAAGCGCGAAATACATTAAGACCGAACGAGATGATCCTTCCTGGGCTGCCCAGGAAGGACAACTTCTCATTCCAGCTTCTAACCTTGACTTGATATCCGGTATGCGATCAACGGGGACGCCGATGGATATTTTTGTCCGGGGAGTGGGGGTAGGACTTACCCACACTGAAAACCTGATAAAAAAAAATTGAGAATAGCAAGAGAAACAGGAGACTTAGAAGCAGAAACAGGCGAAGAACCTAAGAAACCTGACATAGGCAGGGTAGTTGAGTCATATTTTAACTTACCGAATGAATATTCTAGTAACATAATACTAACAGACAGTGATTTCATACTCACAAACAGAACATGTGCGATAGCAATCACCGCAGACATGAGTTTTAGGACAGCATTAGCGGCATATTTTAAGAGAGAATACAAAAACGTGGAATTCCTTTGGAAGCAAAGACCAGGGATAGGGGGCGTGGCAGCCTTACATCCGGCGGTGTCGCAGATACCGGGAAAGTACTTATGCTTCTTGGTAACGAGGGCGACGGAGAAGCAGCACGTGGACCCAGAAAACCTAGTCTTGTCTTTGACGAGGCTGAGGGACTTCCTTGTAGAAATGGACGTGAAGGAGCTCTCGCTTCCAGTGTACGATCCAAACAGAGGAAGACTGCATCCTCGGGAATTGTACGCGCTTGTACACGTGATATTCTCTGATACGAACATACAAGTATATCTACACAAGAAATATTACTTAAGCATAGGCTGAAAGAGTGCTCGGCCAAAGATCAAGTCGTGTGTAATATGTGATATGTGCGTTATGTTATGTTATGTGTTAGATTATTAAGATCTTGGGTAGGTAGGGGTTAGTGACCATGAACAACTAGATGACGATCTTGGGAATAGATCCAAAGTTTGGACTGTCCAATCTTAGGTCGAATTCCAAAATTTTAGAAACCAATTGATTTTAATAAATTTTAGGATAAATATCTTTTTATCTGAACTGTTTTAAGCAAATTTTAACGATATATGTTAAGGTGAAACTGACAATTGTGACATTCGTGATTTCTTTTCTAGATCCTGATTGATCGTTTAAATTACTCACTTGAGTCAAATTATCAAATCGAATCAAATCAAACTTGGAAAGAACAGTATGGACAACTTTAACCTGGATGAATTGATGGACCTGGCAGATGCATATGTAGGACCGATGGTAGATGCGATCTATCGTCGGCTGATCGAACGAGACTTCGCTCTGGAGGACCCAGAGGTGGTCATGTTGCTGACCGCCCTGATCAACATCTTGGGGCACGACAACCGTGGGGACCGCCCCACGGAAGTCCTGTTGATGGCAGCATATGGAGAAAGAGGAGTACTAGACCGCCCGAACATGAGAGTGATGAGGTGGAGAAACGGGGCTCTCTCAGGGAGTGACTTGGCGAATGAGCCTGGATTGGGAAGTTCTAGGACTTACCAGCCAGGTGAGATGCCAATGCCCTCCAAGCCCAAACCTGGGTTGACGAGAATGCATCGGGAGATGAACAGCGAGGCGACCTCTTCTGGTGCACCACTGAGAGCAGCTGTGCCACCAAAAAGGGCGAAAGTAACACAGAAGGTTCAGACGAACCAAACCATACAAGATCTGGACGAGATGAACGATCAGCTGAGAAGTACGAAGAAGGAGCTGGACGAGATGACCAGAAGCATGCTCCAGATGGAGGAAGATCGGGACATGTGGAGAAAGTTGTTTGAAGACTGCAACAAAAAGCAGGGTCAAGAGATCGAACGCTTAAGGCAAGAATACAAAGAGCGATCGGAGCAGGTGGCGTTGACAACGGCCGTGGAGAAAGTGATACCTGCAAGGGATATTCCTCGTGGGCAGTCCCCGATGGAGCTCTTGACACCTCGAGAAATGAGTCAAACAACGGAGACACGGCTTCCAGCAGAGGCAGAGACGAATCGAGTAACAATCCCGGATCCTAGTGACACCTTGGGTGATCCCGTCGTAGAACAGACAGTGAGGAAGCTGATAGAGACAGCTGGACGACTGGTCGCTAACAAGAATGCGCCAGGTTCCGGGGTGACTGCACCCTATGGAACGATTGACGATACGAGCAGAGTACAACTCTCCCAGACCGTGATCAGACAAGGGATAAGTAACGTGACACCACTCATGGGGAGCTCGAGAATTCCAGAGAGGAAAGTACGAAAGATGCCAGCGAAGAAAGTGTCTCGTGTAATAGACGTGCAGAAGAATAATCAATTGAAGTATAATTTCACGGGAGTTCCGGAGACAGATCCGAGGGCCTGCTTCAATCGAGCTACCTGGAGCCCGGCTGTGAACCTGCAGCAACCACCACTCGGGACATCTCACCTGATATTGGGAGACAGTTTAGTCAGAGTGCTGTCGAATTTGAGGACCTCGTGGGTCGCCACGGTGATGGCCTTTGGAGGCGCGACAATAGCCCAATTATATCGGATGGTGGAACTGATGAACCCAGGGAAGATTCCCAATGTGATGATCTTAGTTGGGACGAATGACATCTCCAGAGGATCAGACGAGCAGGAAGCACTGTGGGAGTCAATGATGGTGTGTTTGTTCACTACCCTCTGGCAGAAGTTCAGTTGCGCGGTACTGACCGTTTGCACTGTGCCAATGAATACGAGAAGCCTGACAGCATCAGGAAGGAGGCACAACGAGGGAGTCATGAGATGGAACAACATCTTGAGGAACCTAGCAAATCGAAACGCCGGAAGGATGATCCTCATGGACATTGAGCATGAGTTGAGAGCCATGGATCAGGCCAGACTGACCACGGATGGCATCCACTTCGACAGTATCGAAGGACAAGCTTGGTTGAATCGAGTCTTCCAAGAACGGTTGGAGGAGCTGGAAGCAGAACTCTTTACAGGAGTGCTGAAGGAAGAGGGAACGGTGAGTGATGAGGTAATTACCACCTTTGTGCCTCCTAGCCTGGAAACACGCCTGGGTACGGTCCCAGCCGTCACAAATTACCGGCAACAAAGCTCCAGCGAACCAGGTCGAAGAACAGACGTGCAGGATCGGTTGGAAGAAGCACCGACGAGGAGAACAATTCATCCTAGGAGAAGGATAGGACCTGTCAACCAACCAATCGAAGAAGTAGCCGGCACATCTAGATCGGACACTAGATCGAAGACGACGAGTACCAGTCGAGAGGAAAGACCGAGCAGAGGCTCATTGTTGTGGTCGAGGTCCATGCCGTCTCCTTGGCATATATACAAAGACGAACTGATGAAGCTGGATCTCCAGAGAGTAAGCTTCATCGAAGATGCAAGGAGGATGTTGAATGGAGCGACGCTATCCGTCAGCAGATTGTACTCGATAACCGGCGTAGACTGGTTGATAGCCGCTAGCATAAATTTCAGCTCCACGACGGCCCTGAGATTTGCTGATTTGAAGGGACTGCCCTCTAGCAACACGATGGGACCAGTGAATGCGAGACCGTTGCAAGATGTGAGATTGAATCATGATGAGGGGAATCGTGAAGAGAGACCAGGAAGATTCCTGACGGCGAGAGCACCGATTGGACAACACGTGAAGATATTCAGACAGCTGACGACACCAACTGGTCATGTGGAGGAGAGAGTGTACCCAAAACTGGTGAACCAAGATGGTGATGCCCAGAGATATGGCGGACTGACAGCGATAAAGAAAGATGAGACCATCTTCGCCGCCTATGACAAAGCAGAGATGAGGAAGGCCAAAATCATGGTAGTAGCGAATTCAGAGTTCGTGTACACCTCCAAGTCTTTGTTTTGGCCGGACGTCATAATGTTGGCCGCGGTTGACCTAGACCTATTGCAATCAGTGTCTTTGGCTATAGGGGTACAAAGGCAGACAGAAATGAACCCAATTACGATTGTGTTTGCTGGCATCAATGACCATCTACACAGCAGAGGTTTTCTGAGCAGGCTCAGAGATCCTGCAACAGCAGAAAACGCAGTATGGCCAGCAATAAAAGACATCCTGGAGTCGATGGGTGAAGTGGTGGATGCGACGAAGGAGGGGTCATTCAATAAAGTGGCGTTGAGAGTAGTATTCGCGTTGTCTCCGGGATATGCAAATCTCCCGGATGGAATGAAGTTTGTGTATGCAATGGTAGCCTTACTTTCGGAAGGAAAATATGATGTGATCATATCGGCCCCGAATCGCATGATAGAAATGGAGAACCTGAGGCCACTTAAGGCTGAACTGCCTGCAGTATGGTCAGATATCTCAAATACGATGAGAGGATTCAAGGACCACGCGCTACACATGTTAGTGTTGGACGAAGTGCTGGGGTTGGAACTGTCCAACTTCAGTCGGCAACTCAAACTGAAACCGGGAATAGACGACGACCATCGAGTGATCACGGCAATGTCCAACGACTTATGGTTCCGAGCAATGGAAGTGGCGAGTGAAGACACAAGAAGAAAAAATTCACTAGAGACGAGAGCTCATCTAGAGGCGATAGTTCTGAGAACCAAACCGGAAGCCAACCAGTGGCTACACCTGAATCATAGAGTAGCGGCATTGGGTGCAGATGCTTTTCAGCAAGGCCCCGTGATGATCACGAAGATACATGCCTACTTGTTGAAGGAGCTGAACCTGGCGGAAAATGCCGGAGAAAAGACCGCTGAGTTTGTGAACAGAATGTGTCAGATTACTCTGGAAACCTTCTGGACCCAGGAAGTGAAGGGACAGGAGGGATTTGAGAGGACAGGCAGCATGCTAGAAGGGTTGGGAGCCGGATGGACCGCGTCCTTCTTGGCAAAAGTTTACCCGAAAGTCTCGCACTATTTGATAAAAGAATTCCTCCAAGCAGTAGTGAGAGTATCGATAGTAGAATTAATAGCCTTGTTCGTGACGTTCGGAGCGGAGAGTTTCGTGAAAGGACCGGCGATACTGCTCACGGATGGAATACAGAACCTGCGACTAGACGGACTTCTGACATTGATCGCAATAACCCACGGAAACTTGGGAGGACTAATGAAACTGGCACGTTGTCCAGAGCAGATGAAAGAGAAAGTGAGGAAACTGGATATGAAGAAATCCACGGACTCATGGAACAAAATAAGAGATCTGAGACACACTCTTATCCAATATCTCTTGCAGCAAAATCGCTTTGGAACCGGAGAAGACGAGACAATTGAAAGAGCGGAAGATGTTAGACGACATGTTGGAGGCATGCCGCTATTAACAGATTTGAGCTTAGCTATGAGAACCGATCCCTTGGCGCTGATCAGAGGAGTCACGGAGTTCGTGACAGTGATCTATGGACCAGCAGTCACGTTTGCGTTCCCTGACGTTAAAGTGGAAGCATATAGGAGGTCGGTGCTGCACCTGAACCTCATATCGGCAGTGGACGGTAGTACACTGAACTGGTGTGAGCAGAACACATTGCGGGAACTCATGAGTGAAGATCTGTTGTTTGCGAAGATATCAGAGCCAGAAATGACGATCATCAATTTTGACGATCACTTCCGTGACCGCATGGGAGAAGTAGAAAGAGGACACATCGAGGTGTTTCCAAAGCTTTGGAATCTGAGACCCTATGACAAAACGAATGGTGAAATAACCAGAGTGCCTCGTCTCACTGCAGCATATCACAAGGTGAGAGAAGAGACGAAGGACTGGGGCGATTACAAGAAGCTACCGGAGGCAATCCCTGAATTCCCTCTAATAAGAAGAATGTTGCTCGGAGCAGTCTCCGTGGTACAAACTCCTAGGTTGAGAGCATTCGAAACCAATGAAAGGAGAGTAGGGATTTTCGTGGGAACGATGGATCCATGTTTCGTAGGGAGAAATGCCGCCGTGTTACAGTACACACGATTTGCATACACGGATCAAGCGACGAGAAGGCGAATAAGCAACGCCGCAACTCCCAAGCCTGGAAGATTCGATGAGGAATGGAAGGGATTAGGCTTAGCTCCGATGAGGATGAGAGGCAGGACCGAATTGCCTGAAGCCTCATTGATCCTGACCAGTGTGAAAAAGGAGATGAAAGTGGGAGGAATATTGCAGACGAGAACCTTCCTAGCACCCTTCGGCTGTGAGGAAATCAAAGTGGTCCATGGAGAAGAGGAAGATAAATCGGCCGGTACATTGCTCATACCGAGATTCCAGGAAGAAACCGACAATGACGAACAAGGACCATCGAGCTCGAACAAGGATAAGTCAGAAGGAGATGACGGACAGGGTGGAAGCCGTCAGACTGAAGAACCCATGCAACAAGATCAAGCTGGTGGGGAAGACGACAGGGCATCGACAGGAGGAACATCCAGCCTGGATTTCAATATCTTCAGTGATCTTGAGAATAATGCAGACACGTTGGAAACGACTGAGCCAGCGGATGAAGGCATCTCGACACTGGAACCTCCGTCAGCCTTTGAGGAAATGAAACGGAATTTGCCGGAGAGCAGCTCTCCTGGCAATTCAAGAAATAACAACCAGAGAATCCTCATGGAGTCACCTCGGAGGAGAAGAATAGAGGCATCAGCCAGAGTACCTTTCTTGGGAACGCTGCCCGAGGAAGAATGGGAAGTACATCACCGAGACCACGAGAGCAGGACGGGATGTAAATTGGACAGAGTGGCGTTTATGGAGGAAGTCTGGACCGTGATTCAGAGCTATGGGACCCAGTCCATCCTCAAAACAGGTCTCAATCAACCCTTGATGAGAGAAGTACTTGACAAGCTTGATGAGTGTGAAGGGAGACTGAGTGAGTTATTGATAGACTCAGCCACTGATGAGAGTGAAGCGAACTCTCCCATCAAGATGACACCGCAGGACGATGAAGGAGAGGTGGTGTACCTGTCAAGAACCAGGAGAGGGACGATGCGATCGAAAATGGTGATTGATAAGATCAATGCGATGAAAATGAATTTAGGCAGCAGAGTGATGCCGAGGAGAATTGGGAAGACGAAAGTGGATTCAGAAAAATCGATGAAAGCTGGTAACTCAGCGAAAAGAAAACGAGTCGAGGAAGTCATGGATTTGGGGCAAGGTGATTATCAATTGTCTGGCACAGATAGAATATTAACCGATATAGCGATGGTGCCACCCATTCTCATGGCGGGGATAAAGTCAACCGGTTATAAATCCAAAAGGAGTGACCGCACTCTGACTGGAGCAACGTTAGAAATGGAGATACTCAGCCAATGTGGAGAGAGCAAAATGAGGGACTTCAAGCCATCTCCCATGAACCATGGAAAGGGAAGTGTTGCAGGACAACTAACACCAGTGGAATACAACCGACTGACCGTGTCGGAGACAGTGTCGATGGATGAACCCACCGGTGGATACATGGAGATGTTGGAATACCGAAACTCGGCTAGAGGGTATGTAATGGCCCTGGAAGACGAAAAAGCCATAGAGGGTTATCTGGAAATGATGTTGCAAGGCACCACCCTCAAGCAGAAGGCGTATGGAACTTTGGCGTCGTCTGATATACAGGCGGAAACGATCGAGCAGTTAGTGAGCCTTCCATGGAAAGCAGTAGTATTGAGGTATTTCGAAGAAGAAATGAGGACTAAGCCAAGAATACATGCTCTCGTGGCAGTACCTTACGTAAGGACAGAGTTACAACTCAGGTTCGCCTGGTGCATGATGGGACTGACTCGCGAAGAATATGATTCAGAAGAAAGAAAGAGATCAAAAGAAGAAAAGGTTTTCCTTATGACGAATCTGAGGGATCTGATAGTCCAGGAGGGAGCAGCAGTAGCGTGTGCGAAGCGGAGAGACGCTCTCTGTTTCATTCGATTCCTGATAGAGCAGATTTCAGTACCTGCATTAAACACTTGTGTTAAAATGTTGAGGGAAGGCGATGAGCGAACGAAAGCCTTATTCTTGCTAGCACTGCTGGATATGCAGCAAAGTAAACCGATGAGGGTAAACATGAAAGAACCTGAAGAATTGGAACCCATGAAAAAGATAGACGAGATCAGGAGATTCTCAAACAAGGAGTTGAGACTCACTAAAGAATCTATGGGAGCATTGCCGAAATCCAGTGAATACTGTGGACCGATCAAGAAGAAGTCATATAGCTACGTATCCGGGATTATAGGGATAGCGTACAACCCTTTCCTGAGTGAAGACATACGCGATTGCTTCTTTGATTATGAGCAGGCGGTGTTACTAAGATTCTGGACGTCCAGAATTGTAACGATTAAGAGCGTTAACAATCCACAGGCCAAATTGGGATTGGTCTTGGAAGAAGAGGTGACTGCACCTTCAGTACCAAAATCCGACAAGAGAGTGGAGTTTGGGTTGGGATTCTCAGATGAATTACTGAGAACGAGCTTGATGGCAGTGTGGGAATTGATGAGGCCATCATGGTGTCCTAGTCCCAACGCTGACTCAATATTACGGGCGACACAAGACGTACAGAGGGAACTGAATGCAGACTGTAACCTGCGTGACCTCAACATCATATATAATGTGATGATAACAGCCTCTAAGAGCAACGGAGAAGATAAAGTGGAGTTGCCTGGCTGGGGACCAGAAGACTGGGTCAAACCTGGTAGCTGTCTGGCGGAAGTCTGTGGACTGGAGGGTCACGTTTGTGGAGGTCTAGACTGTGTGAAAACCCTGGAGAAACAACACAAGCAATTGACAGTATTGTTTGGAAATGTAGTGATGAAAGCAAGAACGGAAACGGAACTGATAGCAGATTGTCATGGAGGAACCGACGTGAATCTAGTGACTGCACTAGGATTCTACAGCATGTTTGGTTCTTTAGAGTCACTATTGAATCTAGAACAGAAACATGAGATGGTCACAGCCATCAGCGTAGAAGTATTTCTAGGAGTTCTGCAGACTGAGCAGAAATATATAGGAAAATGGAGGGAAGCAATCGAGACAGAAATGAACATCAGACACAGCGAAACTTATTGTATACCATCAGGAGCACGATATTTGGTGGGTTCAACGTTGGCTCCAATGTGCAAGAGCAGGTATCCTGTACATTTCGTAGCTGTGGACGTGAAGAGTACAAGAACGATTAGGAATCAAGCCTTCTCAGTGCCGAAGTGTGTGAGATTGGCGAGAATGTCTGAAAAGTCTTACGAGTTACTATGTAAGATGTTCTCAGCAGTTCCAGAGAGAACCAAAGAGGAGTTGGAGTCAATACTAGGAAAGAAGTTCATGGGATATGTGAGCGGGAACTTCAGTGACTTTGAGAAACAGAAACAGAGAGGATCAACTGTCACAGATTACAATGCAGTAGATGAGAATGATGAAGTCCACCGAGTGATGATGGAAGTGGAACCATTGCTGGAAGCTTCGGGAAAACGTAATTGGAGGAGCATCATGTTGACGCATGACGAGTTTCCTTGCCACTGCTTGCTGCAGACCTGGTGGTATCCCAAGCGTAGTAATCTGATGTTGATCTGGGACTCTGGAGAGCTGCTCTCCATGGGTTTACCAGATTCATCACAGCCCGTAACAATAGTGATAGTGGGAGTTATGATGGCGATACGATGGCTGGAAGCTCATGTGAGAGAAAATAATAGACAGGAGGCGCCGACGAGAGAACAATTGCGGAAATTAGATTGTCTAAAAGATTTAGATCTTTTTGAGACAATGTGCAAAGTTCTAAACATTCCGATGGAAGTGAAGAAGATATGGGCGAGAAAACGATTGATGCCATGGTTCAGAGCTAACATGACTGCATGGTTGTACGAGTATGCGAAAAAGCATATGTCGAAGCACGGCAGGGTGTACAGTGAATATCAGCTGGACATTGGAGCAGGAGCTTTCAAGCGAGCTCTCGTGACTCATCGGAATGCAGTGACCACCGCTGTGAAAAGAATTTCCAGGACGAGTGAGCGTAGTGAAAATGAGAAGGCAGAGATGCTGAAAGAAGATTTGGAGAGAAACGTGACGTTGTGTCTCCACAACAGTTTCTGCAGAAACAGAGAATCCAACGTGGATCCCCTACCTTGCTGTAAGCAGAGGGTAGAAGAGCAGAAGTGTTGGAGGACGGCTTCCAACAGCGTCAGGATAGCCAACGATGTGCTACAAGACACGGAAACCGAAAGTGCGGAGTCAGTATCACAGGAGGAAGAAATGGAACATTGATGAATGGTCGAGAAAACAAGAGGCAACAAGAAAGAAAATTAGAAGAATTTAGAAGTTTTAGAACTTCTAAACGACGAAAAAAGAAGAGAACAAAAGAGTGATGAAGAAAAGTTAAAACTCAGAATTGTTTTATGTGTGTGAAAAACTCAAGTGGGAAACCAAGCAACCAAGTTGTAATTGAAAACTGAAACATTTAGTTGAGTTTTGAAATTGTTGCATTTATAAATTTGCATTTTGATTTTAGTTGAAGTGGCTTTAGAGACACTCACTTATTATTTATTTAGAAAGGCTTAAGGGAAGAGTATATTTATTTAGAAAGGCTTAAGGGAAGAGTATATTCCAGCCTGCATGATTGTTTTTAATCACTTAGGAAGACTGATCACTTTGTGGTGATGTGGAAGGCTTGAGTAATCTCTCGAAGAGGGAGATTGTTTCATTGTTCTTTCTAACCACAGAGTTTCTTAGTTTTAATATTCAGGACAATAACAAGCAAGATTTCCGAAGGGAAGAAGCATAGTAGGATAATTTTAGCTTGTTGGTTGGCAGGACTGTCCTGCAAGCCAACACCTTTTAAATCTAAGAGAAAAAGTTTTAATCGGGACATTGACACTGGAAGTCAGAAAATATGTTTTATCTTAGGTTATATCCTCAATGTGCAGATTAATGAAAGAATTTGAAGGCTATAATGATGTAGTATGATACCATTTATATTCTGCAGTGAGTCGATGTGACGTGGATAAAAGTAATTTCGTGCATTTTGTAAATTCTGTTCGATGACACTGTAACCATTTTCTGAACATTGCGCGATTCAATGAGGACATTGACCGGACTGTCCGGGGAGTATGTGACATTCGACCAGAATGGCCAAAATGCAATCTCTGCAGAATTCGGAATTTTAGCAGTAAGCCTTCCGGATTGGTGGTTTTTAAGAACTAAGAGCGTTATTGGAACGTTTGGCCAGACGGTGAGGGCTGGAATATTCTAGTATTTAAAAATTTCAAAAATTCGAATGATGACGTCACATTTCTGAAAAATGCTGAAACGGCCATTTTAACAAAAAACGAGAGAAAAAACACAACAACCTTAATTGCGCTGACGATAACAACGATAATCGTGATTGAAAAACAGCAGCAGATTGCAGGAATAGCAGAGAACGTTCCGAGTTGCAACTATTGTGCTGCTTTTGTGCTTGAAGGTTAGTTTTATTCCTTAAACATTCTTTTTCCGAAGTCTCCTTTTCTTCCTGAAGTATGTGAAGTCTGTCCAAACGCGTAATAAGGGGAGGACTGGTTCATACAAAGGGGGTATTTTTTTTGTGTTTTTTATAAAAGTCAAAATTGTTGAAAGGAAATTAATAGCGGATGTTTTTCCAAGATATTCAAAATTTGTCTTCCGAAATCACTTTCCACGCTTAGACTCCAACCACAAATCTCATGTTCTGGAGGCGTACGCTTTACCTCTAGACCAAATGCGAAAAGCTCTGAAAGATGTTGCGATTTCATAATAACCAAGGTCAGTTTCTTACATTTTTGATAAAAGTTTGTTCCGGGAAATAAAGTTTCGTTCCCGATGAGAACTAATGTCTAGTTCGCGGTTACCTTTGAAGTCTGTCTAGCTCCCATTTGCAAGTACAATTAATTTTGCTAGTGAAACAAAATCTAAACTAATTACAATCCTGAAAACGTTCAGTTTTGGTTTTTTATCATTTACAAATAATTTCTACTTTCTAACTAAAAAAGGCCTTAAGGCTCTGATTGTTATGAACAAAACATGTTTGACTCTTTTTTTAAGGAAATTAACTCAATTTCAAAAACTGGATCAGTAGTTAAATATTTCGTTCCGCTGGTAAACCTGCAAAATAACATCCACTCTCATAACTAGAAGTCAATCAGGTTTTTCTGACCTTCAAACATTGGCTGTTCGATACTCGAGTTTGCCTTCTTTTTATACTTCAAATTCAAAAGTGAGCGTGAAATGTCCTAACCTTTTGCTGAAAAAAAAAACAAAAAATTCACCAAGACCTAAATCAGAAAATTCAGGACTCAATTACACTTGCGCAGCGAGTGTATTAGTACGAACCTTTTTTTTTAAACTTAATTAGCAAATATTGGTGACCTTTTTGGGGTATCTTTACAGTTTTTATATAGCTTGTGCTTTGAAATTCGAATAGTAAGGGGGTAACACAGTTGATGCATTTTTAATTCATCAAATGAACCGAAACAAATGATTTCTTTCAAACAATATTACAATCAAGAAAAATCGATTGCAGAAGTTTTCTAACCCATATCTCGCAATTGCTTGAAATGCATTTTTATACATAATGTGTCTTTATGCTTCGCAAATTTTTACATGCAAACTTAGTGTGGATACCTTCAGTTGGTTATATTCCAAATTATTGCTTGCAAAATTGAGTCCATTTGTATTTTGCTGAACGGCATTGGCAATATATTAGCAATGTAGCTGCTTTATACGTGACTTATGTTTGTCGGTTGCTAAGCTTGCGTGGCTGAGTGGACAGTGCGATACTCAAAATCTCTTGATTGCAGTAGGTCGCAGATTCGAATCCTACACGTAGCCTACTTCCAAGTTTTTGCTAATTCGAGGCTTATTTCTACTTTTTCTTATTTCACTTGACAGAGCTGCTTTTTGGTCGTGCTCTCGCAAGTGTTTGCGAAGCGCAGCTTCGCCTGTGTAAAACATGATCAGTTCCTCGACGATCAAACAAGATTCGAGGAAACTTAAGTCACCTAACAGTTAATGTGCCACCTCCACGTTTAACTGAACTTAATATTCGAGGAAAACACAGTCACCTAACAGTTTAAGTGCCACTTCCACTCTTAGCTGAACTTTAGCACAGAGGCAAGTGAAACTTATTCTCTTAATTAATCGGTTAGATGCGCTGTTTACCAGAAAAGGCATTCACCTGATTTTTAGTAAATGATACTTTCCATAGGGCTATGGTGCTGAAAAGTACTTATCAAAAATGAATTAAGTTCAAACTTTCTGAACAATTTATTCATAAGTAAGTGTCAGTTCGTAAACTCAATGAGTTCTTGCGTTTAGAAACGTTGACAGTTTATTTGAATTGTGCTCGATCGCTTTGCGGAGAATATCTATCTGCTTGTCTTGTACATTAATACTCTCCGATACAGTCGGATGTTCCGAGCTACTACTGCCTTCTGTCTCGCCAGTGACTGCCTGAAGCAGCTTCCGCATTGCAGCCGCTAGGTCAGTCGCCTCCGATTCCAGAAGTCTGGCTCTTCGTGGAGGGTACAGTGCCAGAACAAACTCGTCACATGTGGGCGACATCTAGGATAGCAGGCGAATAAGACCTTGGAATTCATTTTAAGTACTGTCGAATTACAGAAGCTTAATCTTATCAAAACAATGCTCCTAGGGCAATAACCTCCGAGAAAAACCCTGGGGTGATCCACAAATTCAAGATTGATGAATTAAAAGGATTTTTCAATATTATATCGATATTGTCAGAATTGAGCTGAATAGTTCAAGAGCTGAGAAACAACTTACCTTATTGCAACACTCAATTATCTCGTCCATTCTCTCATTACTCATCGTGGGCTCAGTATTACTACTGCCAGTAGGTTCATCCAGCACGCTGCACGCCTTCTTCAGACAAGCTTTCACTGTCTTAACCAGACCGATTGAATTCTGGATCAGCTGGCGCAACTCTACGTCCGACAATATGGACTCCAGACTGACGAATTCGTCTGCCAGAGAAGACATTCCTCCTGTTGCGCCTGCATCAAAAAAGAGTCCTGGTTTTTATTTAAAGCAAAACTCAATGCTATAGGCTTATTAGTCGGTGAAATTCAACAAAATTTATCCACATAAAATTGCTCATTCCACCCCTCTTAGAAAATTTTAGCATTTTACAGGCAAACAATTAAAAAGCCCAACTAACCAACAAACTCAATTTCAATTAAAACTTTAATTTGTGAGTTAGAAAAGAAGCTTCGTACTAAAACACAAGCTGCTGTAACTGTCATCCGCCCGTATTGGCATCATGATAGTGATGTACAGATATACATAATTATAAAAATTTATATAATTTATACCTTAGGTCAACTGACTTTGAGAACTACGGCCAGTCCGTATTGATAAGAGCACAACTTGTGCAAAACTGAGAAAAGAGATAAGGTTTCAGCTAAATTCTATTTCTTATTGAAATATCATATCGGTATTATTTATCGGTAGGAAATGGCGCAGTAAGCATGATACAAAAACCCTCTGAGCATCCCAGCCTAGCAGAAGGCAACGGCGGAACCGCTAATGGAACGGACAAAATGGGCAGCCATGGTGGAGATGGCCGTCCTGGCTGAAGAAGGTATAGAATTTCGAACTCTACTTCGTGCAAAACCCCCAATCATAGAACCAATAGAACCAATTTACGAACTGTAGGTTAACGGTGAAACCCAGTAAGAAAAAGGGAAACGAGATATACGAAACCAGGAGAAGAAGGTCAACTGGGAAAATCAAACAACAAGAGCTCGAGAAAGAAGAATACTTTGCAACAATTTCCCATGGGACGAAGCAGATGCAACGGTGAGAAGTTATATCCTCTTTTGTTTAGGGGCGGATATAATTTCATCTGCAGAAAACAACGGAAAAACGAATCATTAGAACAATTCCATGCGGATTCAGTAGAGTTAGCAGCAACGGCAGACTGCGGTGACAGAGAAGAAAAATGGATCCGCGATATATTCACGGCCGATTCAGGAAACCAGATGTCGCTCTTAAGCAGAAAACAGCGCACATATTACAAACAAACGACAAATCAGCAAAATTCAGATATACCCCTCCGGAAGATACGACGAGAAACATGGCGAGTTATCATGGAAAATATATAATTCCAAAAGGACGGCTGATACTTGCGATAGAATCCAAAGGTGGGTTCAAAAAACCATGTTATGATAGAATCTGCGTGGGTTCAAAAAACCATGTTATGAGAACTCAATTCATGAAAGACACAACACCTATACATTAGAAAGGAAGACGGGTACCAACTCATCTCCAAGAACGGTTTGAGAAACAATTAAACAAATTGATCGATCAAAACACATCAAACTAGACAAATGTTCAGATGAAAAATTTATAAGCCCTATTGTAATAACGTTAAAACAATCAAACAGTGAAACTAGCATTGTGAGACTAGAAGAAACTAGAAAAAACAGTTAGACTCGAAGAAGATAAATAATTTATCCACAAAAACAAATATCAAAAGCCCAATATTGAATTAATGCTTGACAACATTGCGCAAATCATAAAAAAACGAAAGAAAAAGAATCGACATTTTTCTCAACACTCGACCTTCAATACGCATATTCGCAAATCCCTCTGAATCCAGAGACCAGAAAACAATGTAATTTCAGCCTAATCAGAGGACATGCCACATGAATAAACCAATTCCAACGAACAGGTTGGATGGCTCGGATATCATATTAAAAGCGAGTGCACCAAGCCGCTGAATCGAAAAACCCACGCAATAGCAAAACTCACACCCCCTAAAACATTCAAGCAGCTAAAAAGTTTTATGGGTTCAATACATCACCTTACAAGATACATAACAAACCTGGCAAAAGAGGATTCAGCATTCAAACCATTTTTAAAAAACACGGACAAACACAAAGCATTGGAATGGAAGTCGGATCACATAACAGCATTTTATCTCATATTAAAACTTGTTTCAGAAAAAAACTAAAACAAGCACTAAAACCTATAGACGCGTGTGGTCTGCGACGCCTCTATATTTGGGTTAGACGCCGCGCTTGAACAATTTACCCAGGAGAGATGGGTGGCAATAGCTAATGCGTCCAGGTTCCTAAGTTCTTTCGAAAAAGAACATTCGGTTAAAGAGCTAGAACTATTGGGGGTCGTCTAGGCAATCGAATATTTCAATTATTTATTGTACGGGAAAAATGTCACCGTCATTACCAACCATCAAGGTTTAATTAGTGCATTAAACGCGAGCAAAAGATCAAACTAGCCAACGTAGACTCACTAGATGGATTGATCGTTTGATCTCTTTCAATTTTGATATCAAACATTTGGCCGGATCAAAAATGGGACTAATAGACTACATATTGCGAAACCCAAAAGGATTAGCAAAACCCCCAGTGAGTACGACGAGGAATTTGTAGCAGCATCAACTAAATCTTCATTGCAATTCTCGAATTGAATGACAAAGTCATTCTAAACACGTTAGCCAATCAGAATCAAGCAACGTAACGGCTGATCAACCGCGCGCGGAAAATAAAAGGAAATCAATTGAAATCAAAAGCATATTTCAAACATTGCGAACATACAATCACGGTCACAAAATCTTAAACAAAAACTATCATTCGATCAACTCTCCTTCTAAAAATCAGCAGTCCATAAGCAAACATAAACAGACAAGAAATCTTATCAATTTTTCTAATAGCACCATGAGCCGGAGATTAGAAAAATAAGGTTTTAAAGGAGGCTTCATACCCGATTCGGCACGAGCTAGAGGCAGCCGGAAAAAGACAAACACCACGCGGCGGACAGTCCGCCACTACTTGGAGAGGAGAATCGGATCAAGAGCAGAGCCTATCCGATCCCCGATGACACCGCCGAACAACAACAACTGAAATATGGACATCTTCGTCTCAAGAAATCTCAACAAGTCCCCAGAGAGAAACTCCTGCAATCTAGCCAAAGGAAGAGAAAATTCCCAAAAAAAAGTGTTTTCGGAAAGCCTGACCGGCCCCACCAGGACAGGATTAGGGAGTAAACGCCCGAAGGGACTAGCAGCCCAAAAGCAGTTACCACTGCGACCGCGACTCAGACACAAACTCAGTCCGCGGAATCTCATTCACAAACCTAAAACATAACAACCAAGACATGGAATCACAGACAGACTTGACGGTCGAAGTTAGCGAGCATTATGAGTATTGCGTGAGCCGAGTTGATCCCTCAATCCAGCAGAGGAACGACTTATCTCCATATGAACCACGACCGACAATGACCAGTAACGCCAAACAACTAGACGCAAGCCTCGAAATGATCGTTCCAAGTATATTTGCCACAATGGATCAGGTCACACCAACCTCAGAGCTGGAAGAAGATACACCTTTGTACCGGAGCAACCTCCAGAATGTAATGGGGATTGGATTCGCAGCAGCAGCAACCCGTAAGGATCGGAACTTAAAACCAACGTAAGCAATAAGCGAGATTGGGCCTGACTGAAGCTAGCCTACGGGGACTACTGGTATAACGTCCGAAACCGCCTACATGTTGAGGAGGACTGTTTGCTGTTGGATGAGCGGATAATTATCCCGCAACAACGTAGACAAACAATCCTAGTCAGTCTTCACCTCACACACCCGGGTACAGCTTCGCTGCGATGCTGGACCTATAAGAGAACATTTGATTCCCCCATATTCACCGGATCATTGTCCAAATGGCCCAGATCTGCAGACAATGCACAGAACAAGGTTAAAAATCAAAACTAGTATTGGGAAAAGAAAAGTCATTCCAAAACGGAATCAGTAATAGAACCAAATGAAGAAGTACAACCCGATTTAGCGGTGCTCCTTCCGGATGAACCAAATAAAGATGCGTACATTCATGTCGTAATGGTCAAAATTTCCAACAGCTAAGGTAGTTAACCAGAGGGGGAGAATTTCGAAAATTGAAAAAAAAATTCAAAAATTAATTTTTCTTGAAATTTTTGAAAAACCTCGAAAATTGAGTATCTCGTCAACTAAAAAGATTTGGTTATTCATATATGGAGGCCAGATTCGCAAAACCTGAAAAAACTCTGACAGTATCCTACTATTGGGTTGCCGATTTCAAACTTGATGAAATAAACTGAATTTAAACTGGAAAATTGAAAAAAAACTTAACCATTGCAATATACGATATAGCTTAAACATGAAAAAAAAATTCGTTAAACATGCAAAAATAATAGGTTGAGAAAACTTAAACATGGCGAGATAGTGAAGCCCGCATTTAAATATATAACAGAAGAGATGAACGTTTGAAAATTAGACGACGGGCAGACAGACATAATCAAAATAATTAAGAAAGCAGGTATACAGACGGACAGACAGACAGGCTGACTTTGGCCTCGAAAAAAAAATACTGAAATACTGAAAACTGATTGACCTTGCGGAAAACTAATTGAAAATTTTTTTTAAGCATTGCAATATATGATGAAGCTTAAGCATGAAAAAATTCTTTCGTTAAACATGCAAAATTATTATGCTTTAACATGGGAGATAACTGTCACTCGCATTTAAATAAAGTATAGATGCAAAGATAAATTTTAAACAACAGGGTACCACGAAATCAAGATGTGATCAGACACAAACGTTCTGGGCAAAAAAAAATCAATTTTTTTTGCAAATCAAATAACATTAAACTTCTTTTTGCGCCGATAGACGATCACAGATCTATTGGCTTAGTTGAACAGATGATACAAACACTAAAACGCAGATTAGGAGTAATGCGAATTGAACATATGACATCGTTCAAACTTTCATCTGAAGTCGCAGAAATAAAAAAAGCTTTAAGAATTACTCCGCGCGGAACCACAAAAATCACTCCCTTCGAAGCCCATATGGGACGAAAACCAAATGCACCACTTTCAAATAAAGCAACAACTAGCTCCCCAAATCTTTTGAATTGGGAAAACGCAAAACACGGTTCTTTAGATCAAAAAAACCTGATGTACCCTCCACTGCCACCAGAAGTTAAGCTCGATTTACAATGTTGGTCGGAGAGCGAAGTAAACGTCAAGCGGAAGCCACCCCAAAATCTACCAGAACCAACAAACGCCGAAATCCAAAGAGAAACAGGAACGTCATCGAGTCCAAGTAAAGCACGTGCGAGAACAAGGTTTTCCTTAGATAGATAGAAGGAAGCTCTTAATTCAAAATTTGGAGAAACACACGCACAAGAAGATGCAAACACTAAAAAAATTACAACAGGTAGCCCGAAAACAATAAGATAAGCAACGAAAATAAAAGACTCAAAAACACTTGAACAAAAGGTCAAAACCATAAATGGGAATCCTAACTTATACACCACATACAGCGTGGGTACAAACTAAGTGAAACCAACCTCGGCTATTAAGGAACAGCGGATTCGCTTTTGTACCGAACCCACTTATCTATGGACCGTGCAGAACTTCAAGATTAAGCGATTATGTTGCATACAAATCCGCAAGACGAACGTGTCCAAGTTTACGTTTTTTAGATATTGAACAACAAAACACACACTTGCACCCAATGTTCGTAGAAGACGAACAAACGGGCCTGTCAAAACGGATGTCTCGAAAGGAGATACAAGAAAGAAAAACTGCGGAACCAGAAGCAAAAAGAAAACCCCAGACCGGGAAAACATCAGGAGGAAAACCAACCCCATAAAAACATGATGTTCCACAAGGATGATAACAAAAAACAACAAACCCGACATTATCAAGCGACGACTGGTCCTCCAACACGTCGGAGATCACGTCGCCCGCGCCCAAGACACAAGGGCACAAGACGCGGTCAAGGTAGTAGACCTCGTATCACCGACAAACATCCAGACCAACGAAACAATAACGATGGACAAAAAGAACGTTGATGTTCCGGAAAAACCCAGTACAACGGTGACCGAAGAAAAAGCCAACACAACCGAGGAGCATAAAAAACAAGTAGACGAGGAAGTGAACGACGATATGATCATTGATACCAAGAAATCCAATAATGCAACGGAGCAACCAACCAAGGAACTGCAAGAGCCCGCAAAAGGGAATTGAATAATCAAAAGTCCCAAGGGAACTCAAGAACTCTTATTTAAACTCAGTCAGTCCCACGGGGACTGAAAAACTCACACTATTTATTTACGTTCAGAGGGGGGAAAGTCATCCCGCCGGATTGGTATCATGATAGTGATGTGCATATATACATGTTTATAACTATTTATATAATTTATACCACAGGTCAACTGACCTTTAGAGTTACGGCCAGTCCGTATTGATAAGAGCACAATATGTGCAGAACTGAGAAAAGAGATTATGTTTCAGTTCACTGCAATTTCTTATTGAATTATCACATTCGTCGCCAATCCGTACGGATTCACTAAGATCATATAACACGGTATGACAGTAATTATTCGGATGAAACGCATAAGAATTGAAAAAAGAACGGGTTTTTCTCAAATTGTGTTGACTTCAGACAAAACATGATAAGATAAAATGTGTTGGAATTTTATCAAAATTGTAAAGGCTTGCTTCCACTTCTCAGTTCTCTTACGCGTTTTTATGGCTGAATGCATAATATTTGATGTTATGGAGTAAGGTGAGAAAAAGAAAAGTGTTGACAATAGTTATTTTGCTTACTATGCAAAACTTCATTACATTATGACAACGTGAAATTAGTTTTTCAAAGCTCAAATTCAAATGTGGGGAAAAAAAGAAAATAGCCGCCATTTATACAGCGAAATTCGAGCTCCCAAAATTATAACCTTAAAATGAGTAGGTATTAGCTCTATTAAATAGTCAACCAAAAATTGCACAAATTTTAACGGGTCAATTGCTGCGTAAATATTCAAAATGAGTCTCCTATGTAGCCCAATAGAGATTAAGAATGGTATAACCTTCTAAAAACTCCATAAAAATTATATTTTCCTTTGATAGTCAAAAAATTTCATTTTGACCATAAGAAACACCATTTATTTTATTTGAGATCAACTTTTGAACCTTTTGTGCCATTTTTTCGAAGAGTATATACTGTTTAAGCTTTGTTGGCCCACGTAAACGGCTCACTTTAAATATAGTTTTGTCAGTATTTCATCCGGCAGTGTTTGCGTAACTTTTAATTGACTACAAAAAAAATAAGTTCCGCAAAATAAATTGCGCTATAATAATAATTTAGCTTAAGCTTCAAGCAAGTTTTGTCGCCATCATTTTTTGTCTCAATTCAACCCAATTTGAGAAAAACCTGCATTAAATTTTAAGTATCAAGCGTTTTGTCCGGATATATTAAATAAGCCGTGTATAAAGGCACCTGATGTCCATAGTCATTTTGTTCAGTGTTTAGTTGATTCTGTCTACTTTTTCTTCATTACTTGAAAGAATGATTTTTTGTGAAGGGAAGGCAAGGAACTACTTTTCATTTTTATCTCGTCCCGATTTCTACATTTTTTCGTCATTCTTGAATTTCTTCATATAAATCATTGTGGTCAAAACACTAAGCTTTCGGCTTTCCTTGTTCTATAATCTTTTTTATATAAAATCATAGCGGTGAATCTTTGCCAAACTTGAGGTCAGTCGGAAACGTTTAATTTTTTTATTATATAAGAAACTAATTCAAATCCGGGTCCTAATTTCATAGCGCGTGCCTTCACATTTTTATTTACTTTTTTTTTGGTTAATCTGAAATTTGGTTAAAAAAACGCGTCTGAATAGATTTTCTGCTCAAATCAAGGGTCTTTTGAAATTTTTTATTACTCCAGATTATTGATGCCTAGATTAACCTTATATTGGATAGCTACAACAACCTTATCCTTGTGAGCGAATTCTAGTGTTGCTTTTTTGCGGAACTTGAAACTATGCCGTGTTAGACATTTTTCGTATAACGGTCTTTTTCATAAACTCGTTTTCTTCACGGGAAAAATGATACTTCCATTTTCACGGGATTCTTCATGGGAAAAAGATGAAAAACAATGATATGACGCAAATATTTAATATTTATCTATCAAAACAACAAGCTTCGTCTCGATCAAATTCCCCTACCGGAGTGAGCATTATCTCCGTCCATTTCTATTACTGGATCCACAGTGTGTGTATTCATGCCGAGAGAGTCGAACAAGTCCGCGATATCATTAGAGCCACTTGCGTCTCCGGGAGCTGCAGACGATGACCGTAAAGGGAAGTCCTCTGCTGTCAGTTCCTCCAAAGCATCCTCAACTAACGCCAATCTTAAACACAATTCATATTTTACTCAGAGTAACGCAAACAAGTGGCCGGTAAGTTAAAAGCCAAATTCAGTGGGAAAACTGCGTTTCTTTGGCAGTGATATGCAAGTCTAAAAGTGGAATGGTCTATCAAGTGTATGCCATTGATACTTCTGATTTTTCCATTTGAGAAGAAAGTTGGCCTCAGTTGATTGATAATCCATTGGTCAAATAATACAAGAAAAAACTTCTAAACACCTTTCAGTTTAAAAGCTGGTTAAAATATGAAATATTTGATTTTTTTTTCATCATTTAATGAGTTAAAAATCAATAATCAAATTTCATTCCAAGACAACCGTTAATTCAAATAAATTCAATTTTTAGCCTACTCGGAATCGCTTCACTTTTACCTTTCAAAGCAAAACTGCTTATGAGCGAAACTTATGGCTGGAACGAAGCTTATACGATTAATTTTTTCAAACAATGGCTGAATGTTTTTTAAGAAATATTTGAAAAATATGACGTTAAAATACCGAGATGCAGCACACAAAATGATGCAGAAGGACCGCCAAATTTATTACTTTGAGTTATTCTTCGAATAAACGTTCACAGCTGCTGCGTACCTAATTTTATCAGTGGGTGGGTTAAAATTAAATTCAAGTTTCTTGATGGCAAAAAGCCGATTGGCGCCGCAACCAAAAATTTCAATTGTGCGATTTGAGCTGTGAGGAGCTTTGCTGGTTGTAAGAATAAAACGACACGTATGAATTCAACACATTTATAATGGAATACCTCATCGTCAAAAACAAAAAGTATCGAAAACCCCATGAACCTTTGTTTTGGGCGAAAGGTGGCGATAATGTAGCTGATTTATACGTGGTGCTTCACCTTTGGACTTGAAGTCCGGCAACTTTTGCCAGACAGGGCCAAAACGTTTGGAATTGCCCTTCAAAAACTTAACCGTTGAGCAAAAATGAGTCAATTTCTAATTGACTGAGCTGTCGAAACCTATACATTCCCCTCTCAAGTGAAAGCTGTGACTTCGAGCTTATTGATTGTAGTTAAATCAGCAGACTTGTCTTTTAAAAAGTGTAGTTAGACGTCTCTTAGCATCGAAAAATTCCACTCCCTAGTTCCAATGAGGAAAACACTTCCTTTTGAATCAACATCAAGATATTCGGAAAGATTTGGAAAATAAAAAAACTTCTGAATCTGGGTGATGTCGAGAGTTGCAGCAAAACTATTGTGGTTGCCCAACGCAGTAAACCGCCTGTTTGAATTTCGCGAATCACGATATTAGTTAGTTTGAGTGCTCGAGAGCCCCGCGCAAAGAGTTATCAATCCAAATTGTACATAGCTCACAAAATACGTACGCAAACCGGCTTATTTACTTGTTGTGGATTTGTAAACATCTAATTCATAAGTCTAATCTAAGTCTTAAGATAAAACTGGAAATACGAAAAATTCAATCACAGAAAAACCGACGAGAAATAAAACCACCACAATTAGGCAAGCTTTAAGTATTTTCTGAATGTCAACTGAGCCAACAACACGTGGTTAAACGCCAATTGATCCGGAAACCAATAACTGCCAATTGAAATGGTTTTCATTATAATTCAAACTATCACTAAAATCAATAAGCAAAAAAGCAAGAAAAAAACGGTAAATATACCAATCAGGTATATTAATTCTAGAAAAAACTACAGGAGTTAATCAACGACACTTGAGACAACAATTAAAATTACAGCGCAAAAAAAACTTGGTGGCATCTAAGCCGACAAAACATAAGCCGACGAACAAAATCAGACTAATCAATTTTTCCCGGAAAAAAATTCAGACACTGAAAAAAAACAACAAGATCTGGCCGGAACTCGAGGCCCTTACGCTAGGTTTCAAAGGCAACTGCATTACCTCCAGACCAAGTGCGATGAATTACCGCGTGATTTTTGATTTCATATGAGCCAAAGGTAAAATGATTCAAGTGACTTTGTTAAACTAGTTGTTAACCCAGAAAAAAATCTATATTGCGATTTGACAACGCTTGCTTATCGCAAGCATAATGAATATTATTGAAAGCAACTTACCAATTGGGAAGTGTACATCAACAAGGTATTTACCAAAATTGCAACAAAAATCATACAAGAAAAAGCAAAGACTTTTGATTTTTTTGTGGTAAAAACCGCTTAAAGCTGAAGTTACTTAAGCTCTTCAAAATATTAATGAAAACAATCAATTCACACTTAAATAAAACTGCTTCTGCAACGATCGTTTCAAATATATTCGGATTTATTAAAGTGACTTCGCATCTTCACTGCGTTGATTGCCACTTTGAAAACACTAAAAAGCATTATTGAAATCAACTTTACTGGTCATTAAACCTTAACTCAGAGCAAAAAACAATGTGAAGATAGTTAACTTCTGCTCTGGCTACCCGTTTGTTATTTACTTTCGCCCTCTGTACCAATATTCAAGCTTATTTTTTATTCTATATTACAGCAACACCCTAGTTTTGAATTAAAAAAAAATTCCCATCTGCTTTTGGGAGATACATTACTGTCAGGGGTGTTCAAAAAATGATTGCAACACAAAAAATCAATTATTTAAAAACAATCGATTAAACAAGCGATCCAGAGCAGAAATTTCCGCATTCTAAACTATCTAAATTATAAGCAAGAAGAACACCTGATTAATGTGAAAATCAGTGAAAGAATCAGTGAAAATGATACTGGATTTCGAATCACAACTGCCTTAAAATCAAGCAAATCAGGGCAAAAATTTATGCAGAGCTCAAAATATGGATTACAGTGCGTAAAATTAGTCTTCTACAGAAACTTTATTTAACATAATTTAAACAAAGCTCCATAAAACACTACCGTTTTGCGAAAAAATTACATTATTATCTCCAAAATTCTAGAAAATCAATTGTTCGAGCAATACAAGCTTAGAAAAATTTTTCAAAAAAATTAGACACTAGGCGTACCCAAGAAAACAGCTATAAGAATGAGGTGATTCATCAGAAATCAGTTAGGTTTTGTTTTCGGAAAAATAAAAACCAATTTTCACCGAAATCAAAAACTACATTTCTATAGGTTAAGGGAATGATCTAGAGAACGGCTCATTCAGCGTTACACAGATGATAAGAAAAGAATCAGTCAACCTTTGAACACTCTTTTATTGAGCAAGGATTTTTCTAAATAGCTGATAGAGTTTAAAAATTTATTGTTTTTTTCAAAGTTTGAAATATAATACAATATTAAAGAGCATTCAATAAATCAGAGCATCATACCGATTCAAGTACCGGGTATCGTTTCTGACAATAAAGAAAAAACTCAGTAAATCACGGATTTAGCAAAACAAAAGCATAAGAGTGAGTTGGTTAAAACTATAACTTACCGGGTTTATTTTTTTTTACAAATTATGATGTATTCAAAATTAAGCCAATTACAGAACTCAGATGTTTGAACCAATTATCAACAAACAATTTCGATTGAAAGTCAAAATGAGAAAAAAACACAACCAATGGCTGAAACCAATTTGACCAAAAAACTTAGAAAAAGAACAGTTGACTGCAAACGATATATAGTGGAAAACAAGATAGACAAACTCCCTGCACAGCTTTCTCTAAAAACTGCGAAAAAATCACTGAAAAAGAATAAAACGAAAACTTTATTCACATTAAATGATTTCAAAATAAAAGAAAACATTGAATAACTGATTGATGCGTAATAGAAATTAACAAATCATTGAGTTTTTTTGCGAATAAAATTTACTGAGTTCGAGGTTTTTCTTTGAAAAAAAAGTAAAAAGGAGAAATTATTGCGGAGATTGTAATAAAAATGAAAGGAGAACAAATCACTGAGCTTTCTTGGAATACATTCTTGGACTGAAGAAACACAAAACTGAAATTAAATAAGAAATCAGAGCAACGCATTAGGAAAAATGGAACGGAAGTAACCAGTTATTAACTTTATTCAAATTCCAAAAAAAACAATCACTGCATAGCAGTTTATTAAATAGATAAAAGTAACAAACAGGGGGAAAACAATTTACAAAAAAATTACAAACAGCTGCGAACCCTTATGAAAAACCGAATTAACGAAACACTCCAAGCTTTTTTCACACAAATAAAAACAATCAGCAAATTGATTGGGTAACGTTTTTTCTCTGTCCCAAATCATTAAGGATGGGACAAAATGAATCTCTCACTAAGGAAAAAAAGATTTTTGAAGATTGGAAACAAAAAATACTTGATATATAAAAATCAGTTTAAACGCTTTTAACAGAAGGCTGCCAATGACAACTCTGACATTACATATCCTTTCGTGGTCCTCGACATAAACTTGATACCCGAAAACTCGCTAGTCGTAGGCCCTCGTAGCCAGTTAATTTAAGTTTCTTGAACTTATTCACTTTACGGTTACTGTTTCTACTAATTGTGCCATGTCCCTAAAGCCTCCAGAGCTGAATGGAGGCTTTTCAGACAGTAGACATCTAACTGAGCCCATGCAGCAGTAACCAATAAACAAGTTCAAGAAGGTATGTAGCTTTCAAAACGAAAACTGGAGCCCAAAACCAAGAGTAGTATTAGTAAAAGGTAGAGTCTGAAACGGAGTATCGAAAAAGTATCACCAGGCATCAAAATAAATGCTCAAATTAGCCCGGATTTAAGTTCTAAGCAATTATATAAACCAGTGAAATAAAACATCCTTGTATAGCATCATTTTGAAGAACAAGCATGCGTAAATAAAAACAATGCGATTACGCACAAAACCGATGCTTGATGAAAATCCGCTGGTTAGCAGTAACGTTTTAACCTATTTGCACAGCCTAGATATAAAAATTTACTGTAGTTACAACATATAGAGATAGCGTAACATGTATAAGCATGTCAACATAGGGATTTCCTTAACATGGCTGGAAATGTCTCGCTCAATTAAATATTAGATAGAGGAGATAGCGATAGATTGATATTGCCAAAGAAACAATCAATTAATTGCCAAAGTCATAAAATCACTTCAGCAGAGCTCAGAAACTACCTTTTCGTCCCAAAACTTGTTGTTCATCCCGTTTTTGGGCACTTTTTGGAAATTGCTGACCAAAAAATTGCATTTTCTCGGCGCGAGCTCCCCTTCCAATCTAGTATGTATTGGCTCCTCTAAAAAGTTTCAGAGCTGATGGGCCGAAAATGAACGCCATAAAAATACCAAAAGGGGACCCTTTGGTTGAAGAGAAGGTCGACTCCCTAAATCCGCCCCTGATAAAAACACCAATTTATTGCAATAAATTGGTATTATCAATCAATTAATTGTAATTGGAGACCTTAAACAATCAATTAAATTAATTGCAATGCAATTTTAACACCCCTGATTACAGTATATTCTGGCGCACCCATGTCGCTGATTAAAATACTTTCAATTTAGACCAACTACTAACCCACTCTGAGCTGCAATAATCGCCGCTTTTTTGTTGCTTTTGGGTAACTTGGAAAAAGCATCTACGTCATGGCAGAGCCTCCCAATGCTTGTCTTCACCGAATTGCTGTCGTGCTCGGTCGCTGATTTATGCAGTGATGAAACAAAACTTGACAAATTTTGCGCAATATTTCTCAGATAGCTGTTCCAGCTGCTTAGCAATGTTTTACCACAAGATTTTGGGCATTTCAGCGCAATTGCACAAACAGTAGTCGCCGATACTTTTAATTCATCGCAACTTGAGGATATATCTTGTAGAGCGGGTTGCGGATTATCCAAAAAGATGAGAGATAGAAATATACATTTCTTCTGTAGATCAAGTAAACAACTGTTCAAATTGTTAAGAAACGCATCTGTACTTTCAGAAATTGATCCGTCGTAATCACCATTTAACAAATTAAGCTCAGGTTGACAAATTTCTTCAGTAATTCCGTTGATCTCGCTTTTTAGATCCAACAAGTAGCCCAACAAATCGCCTCTAACCATTTCTGGAACAGTACATAGATCATATTATAGGACTGTGTTACCGAGTCTATCTGGTCCTCTTGCTTTTTGGAGGTTTAATGTTTTAAGGATGTGATTCCAAATCAAGCCTCAAAAACGTTTTCTGGATTTATTTCATCAGTAAATATGAGGAAAGTGTCCCAGGCACATGGAGAATAAACTGCTGCAATAGCTGTGTAAACTCAATGAAACTATAAAACTCAGTTTAAAACTCCCAACGCGGGGCATTTTAGCCCCATGGCTTTATGTCTAAATCCTTGTTTATTATTATTATTATTATTATTATTATTATTATTATTAATACAAAAGTATCATAGTAACTGAGGTTACAGTCAGGAGTCCCTTCATCACATTATCGGGTCAAAATTCTCGGAATTTTCTATATATGGAAGAGGTAAGTATAATGTGGATAGAAGTGAAGAGAGTCAGATGGTTGGTATTCCAGCCAACCTGATTGAGAAAACAAACACCGCTCAGAATAAATCGGAGTTGAAATTGACTCAAAAAGACAGACCTGATATGATGCTACAGGTCTATCATATACTTAAATAAAGCTGCGCTTTTGTTCCCTAAGCTCTATAAAAAAATTCTTCGAAAGTAGTTTTATCATTTATAATGCCGAGTACACAGGAAGCGTTCGCATCCTGTATTGCGAGAAAAATTATCTGCTTACGAAAACTAACTGACCTGGGTTCCTCGGTACACGTGCACAAGTTCTAACAAAGCTTATTCAGCAAATTTTCAGTGCTAGCGCTGAAGCCACACTGAACTTCAAAAGCTATTGGTTGAAAACATATTAGTTGAGATCTTGTAACAGTCGCCTATTTAAGTCACATATGAGGCTAAGAAAAATGGGCCCTAAAACATTGGCTCAAGAGTAAGGGACACTATCTCTTGAGTTTTTCTACCTCATACAGTCTGCACCACTTCGGTTCACTTGCGACATGAGACTACAAACGGTGTTACAGCTTAAAAGCTACTACCTAAACCCCCCACTCTAAAATAAGAACGCCCCCATGGTTAGGTCTCTAAATACCTAAACCACACGAAGTATACCGTTAGTTTTTATTGGACAGTGGAACTTTGATCCATTTCAAATGGATCAATGTGAAAACTCGCCATAACTCAACATAATCATATCAAATCTTTTGAGAATGCGTTAAAATTGTAAATTAAAACAAACGTTTTCGCACATTTTAGTGCATCTTCAGGTTTAATGTAACATTCGCCCAAATACTACACAGTGACGGAGCGTAGAAAAGTACCTGTAGACGACTGGCCGGCGTCAGGGGTCTAGGACAACAAGCCGACGGGACTTCAAGCCGAAGGGACTTCAAGCCGAAATTAAAACTTTACAAGCACCCCAAAACGCTATTTTATCATCTGCAAAATGTTGCTTTTCTAAAATTTTGGCAAGTTTAGTCCATTACAAGCGTTATTCATGACAATGCACCACTTGTGATTCGCATCCGTTATTAATATCAGCCGGTTTTTGAAATGCGTAAATTATAAACATGAAAAATGCCTTCAACCATGTTTTACTTTTCAACTTTCCGGAACATCATTTGGAAGCTTAAATTATATGCAAACGCCAATAACTAGTGAAGATAAGATCGTGAAATTCAGAAATTCTTCAAAAAATTTTTCAAATTGTTCATATTTCACGACTTTATAAGGATTTATTCGGCTTGAAGTCCCTAATTTTTCAATTCGGCTTGAAGTCCCGTCGGCTTGATGTCCGGCACCCGGCGTCAGTTACCCAAATTCTACTCGTTTTTCAACGTCTCGGCCTAGCCAATTGATTTTCTGGTCTGTCTAGGGCGAAGTAAAAGGTTACCATTTTGAGGCCATCAGTCAATGTAACGTCGCAATTCAAATTTTTGAAAATAAAAAAATTCCAGAAATTTCTAGCCTCCTTTTCAACCATAAACGATCACTAAGGCCTCTAACGTCTGCGACGAAAATTTCCGCTGTGCCAATCCGGGTGAATGGCACATACTCCCCGGACAATCCCTATCAATGTCCTCATTGATCGCATAACACCGGGTTATCGTCAAGTAGCGTTCCAGTTCTCTATAATCAACCATACAAATCGCATTAGAAAATGAAATTTATCTACTCGATCTCAACTCACCGCGTTTCACAAATGGCATCATGCTACACCTCACTGCCTTTCAACATTTTCACAAATTTTGCACTATGAGGGTTGTCTGAGATAAAGTTTCTTTTCTGACTACTTACGTCATCTCGCCATAAAATTCTTTTTCGCACTTGCTTGATTAAAATTTTGGGACGTGACACGGCCAACGCACCCGTTAAAATTAGCCTAATGTCACTCACCAAGTATAATCAGTGATTTATGCTCTCGTCCTCAATATTAAAACCAATAAACTCTGTGGCTAGGTAAGGTAATGAGGTACTTACCCTCTTCGAGCGAGCCTACTCAAACCTACTAGGTCGCCACACAGTGAACACGTTTCTTACACAGGTTAAAAATTTAGTCGGGTTTACATAGGTAAATATACTCACCTATGCTCTCTATATATGTGTAAATAGCATCAACTAAAATTCTCATTGTCATTTAGCAATTGCAACAATTTACCAATTCTCAAAGCCTGGTTTAACCAAACTGCAGTCAAACAAAAAGTTTAACAGGTTCAATAATCAAATTTAGTTGATTGGTATAAGTTTTAGCGCACAAAAACAATTAATTTTTTCACCTTCTCTCTTCACTCTCACTCCATCTCGTGTTACATCTTCGTCTTCACTCCATTGCTTCTTGTCCTTGTTCTTCTGTCTCCCTGTCTTCTAGGACTTTCTCCACCATTTCCACGGAATTGCGGGCCGTGTCCCAACTCTCCTGCTCTTTCAGCCTCAGTTTGCAACAAGGTAGTAAGTCCACATTCACCTTTTGCTCCCGGTTCCTGCAAAAGCTGTTGTGCAGACACAAGCTCACCAATCGTTCTAGGTCAGCTCGCAAGACCTCTCTCTTTTCAGTTTCAATCAGACAGTGCGCTCCAGCTACTCGCTTCACCGCCGTGGTAACATCGTTTCTGTGCCTTAGGAATGCTCTCTTATAGGCTCCCGGTCCTATATCTAGCTGGAAGGATTGATAGGCTTCCATGTTCCTAGACATATGACGCTTCGCGCGTTCATATATCCATGACGTCATAACTGTACGGAACCAAGGCATCAACCTTTGCCTTGACCATATCCTCTCAATGGCTTTGGGTGTCCTCAGAACCTTGCAGGTGGTTCTGAAAAGATCTAAGTTGTTGTTCATCTTCACGTTGCTTAGTTGCTCAGGTGTTGGCACGACCGTCGCCTGCTCACTCGTGCCCGCGTTAGCTTCTAACCATCTCATCGCCAGCATGGCACTAACCACCACAATTGACACTGGCTGATTTTGGCGTCCCACAATAACACCAGATTCCCGCGTTTGGGGTACCATAACGTCTGCCAGGCAGTGACAAGGATACTCCCCATGGGTCATCAAGATGTTCCTTCGGGTCCGATACCCTGAAGCTCCCAGCAACGGTTCCACTTCTGTCATGATCCTATGTACGTCGTCTTTTTCATCCATGGTGGAGAAATTGGTGGGTAACGCTTCGCTCGCCTTCTCCTTCTGGAATTCACTCACCTTACCCTCACTCAACCTCATGAATTCTTATCCCACTACGTCCTGCAACTCACCTTCAGATCTCATCGGAACGGCCTAAATGATCTTCGTCAGTAAATCATATGACCTCTCCGACATCCTGGCCAATCTCACGCACTTTGGCACAGAGAAGAGTTGGTCGAACAACACCTGCTGCGCCCTCGCGTCCATCACCACCATGTGCGTAGGGTAACTACTATTGCAATATGGTGCGGAGCCCGAACCTACCAGATATTTCGAACAAGTAGATCTATGATAGGCCTCACTGTCTTTCAACTTCATCTCGTTCTCTAGAGCGTCTCGCCAACCTCCAATCTTCTGCTCAGTCCGAAATGCTCCAGGGAACACTTCCACACTTTGGGACGTAACTAGCCCATGGGCACGCTCCAGGCGTTCCAGTGATTCGATCGAGCTCTACTGTGGGCTAGACAGGTGCCCTGTCTCAACCAATCACCCGAGGGATTACCCTCGGCTGGTTCCATGGATCGTCTGCTCTTCGGCTTTGTTATTTTCAGGGCCAGCAGATGATGTATCACGGCCAAATCGTGTAGACTCGTTTCATCCTCCAAATCCAATGTGACATCTGCCGTCATATCCCAGATTGAACCGGCGTTTGGATGTGGACAACAAGATGGCTTCATGAGTTCCCAAATGGTTAGTAAGCTGGTCTTCAAGGGACCGTGCCGAGAACCACAATCAAAGTTCACTTGCCCCTTTTGCTCGGAAACCGAAGGTTTGACCACTCGTTCTTCCAAAATGACTCCCAGCTTGGGTTGTTCCACCATCAACATGCCAGTTTACTTGTTTCGCTCGACCCAGAAATCAAGTACCATAACCTGCTCATAGTCAAAGTATGCTTCCCTGAGTTCCTCGTCCATGAAGAGATTGTACGCCATCCCTGGTATTCCTGACACATATTGGAATGACTTCAACTTCCCCAATGTTGCGTAGTCCTTCTGTCCCCTGACTGCTTCAATTGACTCCCGGCTCACTTTCAACTCCTTGTTGGAGTATCTTCTCACTTCTTCCAACCTGCGATAGCTTTCCATGTCGTTCGACTCTTTATTTGGTATGAGCAGCGGCATGTCCCAATATAACTCCAGGAGTGCCCTCAGAAAGTTTTGTTCACAATCAACTCCCCTTGCTGAATGGATTTTATACATTCTTCCAACATGGGAGTGGGGATACGATCCACCACGAACCTCATAAAGCAAAAGGCATCTTTACGATTAGCCCAGGCTATCGCCGAATCGTCTTTACTAATCAACACTCGCAGGGCTCCCATCAAATCCAGTTCCTGCTCCCTTGATTTCGAGTCATTGTTGGCCTCATATTCCAATTTCCTGATTCCCATTAGGCACCAGGCCAGTCGTACTTGCAAGTCAGTTCTCGCACACGGATAGACCAGGTATGCTGCCACCGTCGCAGGTGCATGCATCGTCTTGTCAAAGTATCTTTGGAGGGCCGCCCTCCAAGAGATTTCCAACTGTTTCTCCAGCCCGATTTCATTTGCCTCCGAGGACATCACAGTGCCGTATTCCTTTCGATTCAAGTTGAAGTTATCCGTCAGTTCTTTCAAAGACTCTTCCATGGCAGGCTTCTCGCTCCAGGCCATCAAGTGTCCTCTGGCTGAATTCCTCGCCTTGAGCATCTCCAGATAACCCCCTGTGGGATCTCCCATGTGGACTGAGTCGGGCACTGTGATCCGACTGTAGTCAACCACACCGCGTTGCCCCTCCAGTTTCATCTGGGCCATGTTGGTACGTGAGGGCTTGTAATCGTCGAGTCCTCCAGATCCACACTGACTGATGACTTCCAGTTCAGGCTTTGTGTTCGCCAAGGTCCGTTCGCTTTTTTTCGATCTTGTGGCTGTTGAGGTCAAACTTGCTAATAGCATAGGAGGTATCAGGTTTTCTTTCTCTCCCTTGGCCAACGCTGCACCATCGCCTTGTCCACTCTCACTTGGACGGGCTACTTTTGCCAACGAGGCCACTATTGCACTAGCTTTCGACTTCACCGCTTTCTGATTCACGGACTTGCTTCCTATTCTCCCTTTCAATCTCTTCAGCCCTTTCGTGGCTCGCCTGACGGGTAGTTTTCTGACAACTTGATTTTCAGCGGCACTGTCCTCCGAAACTGACTCGGTCAGAACATCAGACTCTACGTAGCTCATTAGCTTCCCTAGAACCTCGCTCAAGATGGGCTGATTAAACCCCACCTTCATTACGGACTGCGTCCCGTACCTGCGTATCACGTCCCATGTCCTTTCCATGAAGGTCACTCGGTTCCAGGTCACTCCTGCCTTACGTTCAAGCTCACTCTGGTATCTCTCCCACTCTTCTTCAGGCCACGTACCCAGGAAGGATACCCTCATAGTCTCGTCGAATCTTCTCCTCCTTGATGACTCATGCAGCAATTTTTGTACGCCAGGCCTATCGGATCCACTGAAATAAACTGGCTGGCGCCTCCCTCGTGGGGACATGAAAGACGATGCTGTCATCAACAATAGATTTCCATCGACTTCCCCGTCGTCGTTTTTACTGAACTGGTATTCCAGCAAGTCTCTCTCCATTACTCCTAAGTCCAATCCATTTGACTTGTCTTCCTTTCCCTCCATATGATCGTCATCCTGATTCATCTACTCATCATCGTTTGTTTCTGGCCTCGGCCCAGGTCCCGATGGGCCTTGTCGCATATCCATGCCCGAGTTCGGCCGCGCCTGTACGGTCAGATCCCCTGCGTGATAGAATAACTCACCGTTCACCAGGAATTCCACTGATTCGTCGTCATATGGCGCCAGCTCGTCGACCGTCGTGTACGCACCTCCGCTGCACTCCTTTGCCACTTCTAATAGTATCACTTTCTTTTCTCCTCGCCATTTCAATCGTGACCAATCATTGGATGGTGTGTACACATCATTCCAACCTCAGCAGAAAGCCTGGGCCTCCTGGAAGGTGGTGCCTTGATCTTCTTCCCGCTCCATGCATCAGGAATCGTGAAGTCAAACGTGTGCATGGCCGAAACGTTCCAGCTCCATCATCCCTTCACTCCATTTCCGCGTTTTATTCTTCCGCATCACGAGCCGCTCCGATGCGAGGGGAAATGGCGGGAGACGTGACTCCCAACAACATCCTCCTTATCGGTGGATATCGGGGGCATTAGTCCGGCAGCGGCCTGGACCCGGAAAGCCACGCATGCTGATTCTCCTTGTCGTGTGCATATGCTTCCGGCCAAACTGGGACCCGCATCGCCTCTCCTGAATCCTTCACCACTGGTCGTAGATTCCGAAGCTTAGGATTAAACTGGACATGAGAAAGGTCCTCGCCGCCCATTCTGCATTTGAAATTGTTGTTGAAGTCAATCAACATCGATCCCGGCTCCGCTATTCTTCCGAACAACCTGTCGTCGCTGGCCAATCCTCTCAACTCTTTATGTTCCACCCAAATCAGCACGGACCAATCCACAACGGAGACTAAGTTAACAAACAACACCGAGTTCCTGCATGCCTTCTTTAGCACGTCTGGGAACCAGTATGACATCACCGGTCCGTACATCACCGTGATGAACTCCCTTAGTCCATGGACCAGAGCCAGCGGATCGATCCCCATCATCACAGCCAGTTCGGTCAGCAAAGGCATGCCGCAATACTGTTTGCACTCACTCACTCCCGTTGCCACCTTGTCCTCTCCTGTGACACTCCTGTTCTGTTGCAGAAGATGCTGGAGCAAGATTATCCTCCAATCCTTCATTTTCCGGTATGTGGCGGTTTCCAACTTCGTGTTGAATTCTCGACTCGCTCCTGCAACTGTTCGGGATAGCGTAAAAGCACGACCAAATCGCCCAACCGACCATATGTCATTGCGATCAGGGTAAGGAGTCCATCCAATCTCAGGTCCGCCAACGCTTGGTTGAAGAGATTCGCAGGTCCCTTCACAAATTTCTCGTGACGAAACGTCACATACAGTGCCAGTACCAGACCAATTGACAGTTTTCGAATGTCCTTGACGAAGCTCGCGATCAGATTCCGGGAACACGTAGACAGGAAGGATGGCGTTCATCCCACTCCCATTTCACCCAAGATAGCGTCTGATCTCTCATATTGTGCCCTCGTGGCCAAAATCTCAGCTTGGAATGTATCTAGCGACATCGTGTTCACGTCTTGCATCAACTGTAACATCATGCCTCCGGCTACCTCCCTTTCGTTGAACAAGTTTCTCAGATGAGTGTGTATCTCCTTGATTACTGCCCGTGCATACTCGAACGCATCTTCTCCTAAGGTACACATTCTTGGCGACAATTACAACCATGAATTGGCGTGTGGCTTCGTCCTCAAGGCCAACGCCATGAGGTCTTCTTCTGCTGATGTCATTTTTCTTCTGACCGTCCTCCCCTGTTCATTTCTAGCATAATCCATCTGTCTGAACCAGAGGTCATTGGCCACCTGTTGTACTAACAAGTGATCATCAACTACTCCTGGCCTCAACTTTAGTAACCTGGCGAAGTTGGACAGCTCCAACCCCAGGACTTCGTCCAGCAGCAACTGAGTTGTGCTGCAATCCTTGAATCCCTGGATGGCATTGGAATTATCCGCCCAGATGGCGGGAAGCTCAGAACGGGGTGGATAATAGTTATTGGGGTCCACTATTTTGTTCGGCAAGGGTAATATCACGCTGAATCGTCCCTCTGCTAGAGTTGTGACCATCGTGTACACAAATTGTATGGGTTCTGGCAATGTGGCGTACCCCGGTGATAACACAAAAATGATCTTCACCACAATCTACTTCGGTCATGGCTGAGAGCAACGTCATTATAGCCCCCCTTTGACTTGATTATTCGGGATTGATCCATCTGTCAGACGGGACAACAACCCTCTGCTCTGCAGGTAATCATTCGAGCCGGCAATTACTATCACCTGCGGATCCATGCTGATCGTCCTCCGCACACTTATCGTCATGCCTACTGATTGCACCCAGTCCAACTTAGGCGCTATCAAGAAAATCACGTCGGGCCATAAGAGGGAACGAGGCGTATAGAGATAATCAGATATTTGGCAGCCTTTAAAACCAAAGGATCAAACCACCCGGACAAGGACCAAAGCGCTTGGCCGGGTGGTTTAGAGAACTGCCTATACATCTTATAATGCTTATTGTTAGGCTTTTTTCGACACTGTGGGACCATCTCTATCCATCATCAACGTAATCATGTTCAAGTTCGTTGACATAACCGTTTTATGATATCCCCAACCGCTGGGATCTGGACGGTTCCAACGCAGCACGCTGCTTGGCTCAATTCCTTCCGCCGGCATGGCACTCGTCGATGGGCTTCCTGTAGAAGCAGGAGTTGCCGTGGCGGGCGGGTTACTCGTCCTCGATATAGTCTGAGAGCTAGTCTGACTCTGATCAATTGGCCTCCCAATTCGGCTCTCCAACGGCTGTATTCTAGGGGGAGGAGCAGTCCCCAATCTTTCTCTAACATCTGAGCTTGGAGCAACGGGAGCGGTTGCACGCATTTCCATTGCCAGGGGTCCGAGGCGATTGGCGAGTGGTTTCGGCACATTACCCTTCACTCTACCTCCTCCAGTCGAACTGGTCCAAGCCAGTGAGTCGGTTGTCCTCAATTCTTGCTCCATTTCCTCTATCAGTGTCTGGAACACATCGTTTATCCAGCGTCTCCCTTGGTGAGTATTGAAGTGTATCTCATCTCTGGTGAGCGCGAGATGATCAGTCATGCGCAGCATATTCTCAAGATCCATGAGTCGCAGCTCGCTGGGATTGCTTACCACCAGACTGCGGATCATATCGTTCCACCGGGTCACATTGCCGTTCATAAAATCCGCTACTGGCGTGCCCACCTCCGGGCTCTGCGGTCTTGTGCACAGCACGACGAGTCTGGGCCTGTATTGCTCCTTCAGTTCGTTCAGAAGGCAGACCAGTAGGGGCTCCCACTTGCCTTTTGGGGTAACAGGGACCCTTGAAACGTCATTGGTCTCGAGCATTATCACCGACGTATTTAGGTGATCCTCGCCTTGGAACTCTATCATATTGATGACCTGAGCCACGGAGGCCCCTCCAAAAGATAGAACAATGGTCTGACCACTCACAAAGATCTCATTCAGATCCCTCACTAAATATCCCCAACAACCAAATGACGACTCCCTGGGGGAATTACCTGGTTGCTTATGGCAGGGTTCCATCTCATGCCGTTCAAACAAGCTCGAGGATGCTCAGCGGCTACTTGCACGAACAGGTTACGTACCGCTAGGTTCTTTCTGATGTCCTTTATGCGAGATCTCTGAGTCACTTCGCCACGTGTAGTTCCCGTTGGTATAATGGCTTGATGTATTCGCTCCGAGCTACTCGAGGAATGACCAAGGCGTTGGGAAGGGACGACCGTGCCAAGCGTCCGTCAAATGGTCCTGTTGATCTCATTCATCGCTGCTCTGGCTACCTGATTGAATGACTTCTGAAACTGGGGAGCCAAGTAGGTATCTGAAGGATCCGGCATCGTATTCCTCGGGTTCGGAGCAGATTGTGATGTCTGCTGAGGAGCATCGGGCTCTCTCGGGGCGCACAGCTCCTGTGCCTTCGTCCTGGTACGTGTGTCCCTGGATCCATCCGAGGAGTTCATCGTCGCCAGAACCTCCGGTGACACTTGGCTCACTCTCGCCATATATAACTCTTTCAGGTGTCTTATCTCTTTCTCTTTGAGAGCTATTCGCGTGTCTTCGAATTTCTTCTTCCACTCTTCTCTTTCTCGAGCTATTGCCTTAAACTCCTCCAACTTGGCATGCAGCTCCTTTTGGCACTTGGTCCTTTTCTTTCTTTTCCAACGTCTCAATGGTCTCCGATGTCTGAATCTCCATCTCACTCATCTTTACACTCTTCAGTGGAGGAGCAGCCGTTGGAGAATCTGCTGAGTGTGACGGGCCCGGCCCATCACGTGATCGTTCCGAACAGGTAAGGGCATCTCACCTAGCCGGTGATCCCTCTGCTCATCTAGTCCCGGCTCACGAGCCAGGTCATGGCCAGACATTTCTCCTCGCCGCCATCTCATCAGTCGCTTTCGGCCTCTCTCGGCAGTCCCGGACTCGCCGTAGGCCAACAATAAGACCACTTCCGTGGGGCGGTCCCCACGGTCTTCTCTTCCCATTGCATTTAAGAGTACGACGGTGAACATCGCCAACTCCGGGTCTTCTAGTGAGAAATTACAATCCACCAAGCGTTCGTATATCTCGTCTAGAGTAGTTCCTAGGCTCGCTGAGAAGAAATACATCAAGTAGTTCGTGTCGCTCATGTTTCTTCGTGTATGTGTTGTCGCAATCTTCTTGTTATCTAAGGTCAATAAACAAAGCGGAATCAATCAAGATCTAAAAAACAAGTCACGACTTAGAAACTTCATTCCAGGCTGATCGTTTTCTGGGATAAAACATCATTCACCTCTTTCAAAAACAATCCATTGAAATTCACTTGCGTTCTTGATTTAAAAACTAGCACCAAGGTGGATCGTCCAAGGTGGATTGTCAAGATAACACAAATGAGCGCTGCCACCTTTCGAACCTGAAGTGCTCCAGGCTTTCATGACATAAACATCACATGAAACATACCCTAAAAAGTAGTAACATACAAATACCACACATCAACATTATCACATAACAATCTAATTCCTAACAGTTAATCCAAAACTTAATCCTAATGCCTGAAAAATGAACTTAATAAAAACCACTTAACGCTGAATGCAACTCCTAGCATATGCTTTGATAGAACTTTTTATATAAGTAAACCTCTATGTCAGTTTCCGAAAAATCACGTGTACAAGGGCATATAACTCTCTCGGATGTAGTTTTCCCCAATTGGGATCATAGATTGGTAAAGAGAGAGAGGTCACTCCTCTCTCAACCAGAAAGTCCCTAAGTCGAGTCAAGGCCAATACCAAGCTCTCTGGATTCACGTGTTGCTTATTGCTTATCAGTGGCCTTAGTTACCAAGAAACACAAATATTTCCTTGGTATCTGTGATGCAACAGGGGGCAGCGCTATCATCCCTCCCACACCAGGCCTCTGTTTCCATAAAAACTCGATATTCTTATACGCTCTTTCAAAGTCGGCCGTTAGTGCTGTTTTGAAGCTTACATACGCGGTTATCGCTATAGCGCATGTACGTTCCGTGAGTATAAAATCGCTGTCCGTTACGACGACATTGTTTGAATAGTGGGTTTTTAGCGTTTTCGCCCTCAATTTCCAGTTCTCCGGTTTCCTTTACCGATTTTAATTTTTTAATGATCAAATTTTTGGTGTGGGTGAGTCCTACCCCCACTCCCCAGACAAAAATATCCATCGACGTCCCCGTCGATCGCCCAAAATTCCAAGATTCCGGAACGCGTAGAGGACCATCTGGAGCGACCCAGTTGGACTCGGTATTGTCATGGCTGACGTAATTGATGCCGTCTTTATCGACATCCTGAATCGTCTAGATTGTCTCCTTAGGATCCGCCGGCAGATCGTGGAGCCATTCGAGCACTCGAAAGTTCGCCAATTCTTGCTCATGAGTCTGCTCCACCTCTGGTTCGAACTCTACTTCTGGTTCGGAGCGATCGTCGATCCAATCCTGTTCCATGTCATTGAATAAGTCGATCTCTTGTGGCACCGCTACTTCATCCAGTCTAACCAGCGACTCCATCATATCACTTAAAACTATCCTGTCTATGACGAAATCCTCGCCATACGGGTTGTACTTCTTCTTATCCCTTCCCTTCTTGCTCTGGCGTGTCTCCATGGTGAGAGGAAAGTCAGGTTGTTTTCCTTTGTCAATTTCAGTCTGTTCTGATATGGCTTAAAACTATCCTGTCTATGACGCAATCCTCGCCATACGGGTTGTACTTTTTCTTGTTCCTTCCTTTCTTGCCCTGCCGTGTCTCCATAGTGAAAGGAAGGTCAAGCTGTACTCCTTTATCAATTTCTGTTTGCTCTGGGCAGTTCCAGTATTCTTCTGCACATGGAAAAGTTTCGCCGTCAACTTCCACTCTCTCGGTCAACTCCAAATCTAGCGGCAGATCACAACCATCTACGACCTCATTCCCGTCGTTTTGTCTCGCGTGCCTCTTTCATTCACCTCGCAGGCAGGATCCACTATCAAATAGTCTCCCTCTTGCATGTCAGCTGGGATGCACCAGTCCTCTGATGAGGCATTGTGCGGTTTGGTGTTTTCGTAATGAGCTACTCGTCTGGTGCTCAATCGATAAAAACGACCTCCTCAGTGTACTTCTGTTATTTGAAAAGGACCGCGCCATTTTTTCTATTATGTTGGTTTCCTTTGTTGGAACTACTTCCTGGAACACCCAGACATAATCTCCGACCGAGTAAGCTTTTGCATCCGTAGTCCTTTTATCAAGTCTCCTTTTTTGGTCTGATTTGCGCCTGTTGCGTGTTCCTCCTGCATAAGTCCTTGAAGTCCTGCTGTCTTCTTATAACATCACGTGCGTACGTTTAATCCTAATGCCTGAAAAATGAACTTAATAAAAACCACTTAACGCTGAATGCAACTCCTAGCATATGCTTTGATAGAACTTTTTATATAAGTAAACCTCTATGTCAGTTTCCGAAAAATCACGTGTACAAGGGCATATAACTCTCTCGGATGTAGTTTTCCCCAATTGGGATCATAGATTGGTAAAGAGAGAGAGGTCACTCCTCTCTCAACCAGAAAGTCCCTAAGTCGAGTCAAGGCCAATACCAAGCTCTCTGGATTCACGTGTTGCTTATTGCTTATCAGTGGCCTTAGTTACCAAGAAACACAAATATTTCCCTGGTATCTGTGATGCAACAGGGGGCAGCGCTATCATCCCTCCCACACCAGGCCTCTGTTTCCATAAAAACTCGATATTCTTATACGCTCTTTCAAAGTCGGCCGTTAGTGCTGTTTTGAAGCTTACATACGCGGTTATCGCTATAGCGCATGTACGTTCCGTGAGTATAAAATCGCTGTCCGTTACGACGACATTGTTTGAATAGTGGGTTTTTAGCGTTCTCGCCCTCAATTTCCAGTTCTCCGGTTTCCTTTACCGATTTTAATTTTTTAATGATCAAATTTTTGGTGTGGGTGAGTCCTACCCCCACTCCCCAGACAAAAATATCCATCGACGTCATCGTCGATCGCCCAAAATTCCAAGATTCCGGAACGCGTAGAGGACCATCTGGAGCGACCCAGTTGGACTCGGTATTGTCATGGCTGACGTAATTGATGCCGTCTTTATCGACATCCTGAATCGTCAAGATTGTCTCCTTAGGATCCGCCGGCAGATCGTGGAGCCATTCGAGCACTCGAAAGTTCGCCAATTCTTGCTCATGAGTCTGCTCCACCTCTGGTTCGAACTCATCGATCCAATCCTGTTCCATGTCATTGAATAAGTCGATCTCTTGTGGCACCGCTACTTCATCCAGTCTAACCAGCGACTCCATCATATCACTTAAAACTATCCTGTCTATGACGAAATCCTCGCCATACGGGTTGTACTTCTTCTTATCCCTTCCCTTCTTGCTCTGGCGTGTCTCCATGGTGAGAGGAAAGTCAGGTTGTTTTCCTTTGTCAATTTCAGTCTGTTCTGATATGGCTTAAAACTATCCTGTCTATGACGCAATCCTCGCCATACGGGTTGTACTTTTTCTTGTTCCTTCCTTTCTTGCCCTGCCGTGTCTCCATAGTGAAAGGAAGGTCAAGCTGTACTCCTTTATCAATTTCTGTTTGCTCTGGGCAGTTCCAGTATTCTTCTGCACATGGAAAAGTTTCGCCGTCAAGTTCCACTCTCTCGGTCAACTCCAAATCTAGCGGCAGATCACAATCATCTACGACCTCATTCCCGTCGTTTTGTCTCGCGTGCCTCTTTCATTCACCTCGCAGGCAGGATCCACTATCAAATAGTCTCCCTCTTGCATGTCAGCTGGGATGCACCAGTCCTATGATGAGGCATTGTGCGGTTTGGTGTTTTCGTAATGAGCTACTCGTCTGGTGCTCAATCGATAAAAACGACCTCCTCAGTGTACTTCTGTTATTTGAAAAGGACCGCGCCATTTTTTCTATAATGTTGGTTTCCTTTGTTGGAACTACTTCCTGGAACACCCAGACATAATCTCCGACCGAGTAAGCTTTTGCATCCGTAGTCCTTTTATCAAGTCTCCTTTTTTGGTCTGATTTGCGCCTGTTGCGTGTTCCTCCTGCATAAGTCCTTGAAGTCCTGCTGTCTTCTTATAACATCACGTGCGTACGTTTAATCCTAATGCCTGAAAAATGAACTTAATAAAAACCACTTAATGCTGAATGCAACTCCTAGCATATGCTTTGATAGAACTTTTTATATAAGTAAACCTCTATGTCAGTTTCCGAAAAATCACGTGTACAAGGGCATATAACTCTCTAGGATGTAGCTTTCCCCAATTGGGATCATAGATTGGTAAAGAGAGAGAGGTCACTCCTCTCTCAACCAGAAAGTCCCTAAGTCGAGTCAAGGCCAATACCAAGCTCTCTGGATTCACGTGTTGCTTATTGCTTATCAGTGGCCTTAGTTACCAAGAAACACAAATATTTCCCTGGTATCTGTGATGCAACAGGGGGCAGCGCTATCATCCCTCCCACACCAGGCCTCTGTTTCCATAAAAACTCGATATTCTTATACGCTCTTTCAAAGTCGGCCGTTAGTGCTGTTTTGAAGCTTACATACGCGGTTATCGCTATAGCGCATGTACGTTCCGTGAGTATAAAATCGCTGTCCGTTACGACGACATTGTTTGAATAGTGGGTTTTTAGCGTTCTCGCCCTCAATTTCCAGTTCTCCGGTTTCCTTTACCGATTTTAATTTTTTAATGATCAAATTTTTGGTGTGGGTGAGTCCTACCCCCACTCCCCAGACAAAAATATCCATCGACGACCCCGTCGATCGCCCAAAATTCCAAGATTCCGGAACGCGTAGACGACCATCTGGAGCGACCCAGTTGGACTCGGTATTGTCATGGCTGACGTAATTGATGCCGTCTTTATCGACATCCTGAATCGTCAAGATTGTCTCCTTAGGATCCGCCGGCAGATCGTGGAGCCATTCGAGCACTCGAAAGTTCGCCAATTCTTGCTCATGAGTCTGCTCCACCTCTGGTTCGAACTCTACTTCTGGTTCGGAGCGATCATCGATCCAATCCTGTTCCATGTCATTGAATAAGTCGATCTCTTGTGGCACCGCTACTTCATCCAGTCTAACCAGCGACTCCATCATATCACTTAAAACTATCCTGTCTATGACGAAATCCTCGCCATACGGGTTGTACTTCTTCTTATCCCTTCCCTTCTTGCTCTGGCGTGTCTCCATGGTGAGAGGAAAGTCAGGTTGTTTTCCTTTGTCAATTTCAGTCTGTTCTGATATCGCTTAAAACTATCCTGTCTATGACGCAATCCTCGCCATACGGGTTGTACTTTTTCTTGTTCCTTCCTTTCTTGCCCTGCCGTGTCTCCATGGTGAAAGGAAGGTCAAGCTGTACTCCTTTATCAATTTCTGTTTGCTCTGGGCAGTTCCAGTATTCTTCTGCACATGGAAAAGTTTCGCCGTCAACTTCCACTCTCTCGGTCAACTCCAAATCTAGCGGCAGATCACAATCATCTACGACCTCATTCCCGTCGTTTTGTCACGCGTGCCTCTTTCATTCACCTCGCAGGCAAGATCCACTATCAAATAGTCTCCCTCTTGCATGTCAGCTGGGATGCACCAGTCCTATGATGAGGCATTGTGCGGTTTGGTGTTTTCGTAATGAGCTACTCGTCTGGTGCTCAATCGATAAAAACGACCTCCTCAGTGTACTTCTGTTATTTGAAAAGGACCGCGCCATTTTTTCTATAATGTTGGTTTCCTTTGTTGGAACTACTTCCTGGAACACCCAGACATAATCTCCGACCGAGTAAGCTTTTGCATCCGTAGTCCTTTTATCAAGTCTCCTTTTTTGGTCTGATTTGCGCCTGTTGCGTGTTCCTCCTGCATAAGTCCTTGAAGTCCTGCTGTCTTCTTATAACATCACGTGCGTACGTTTGCGGTGTTGTTTTCTTTCCTTCGTACTCAGGGTAGAAGAACGTTAATGGAAGAGCTTTCTCGTGACCAGTTAGCATCATGTGTGGGCTTTTTCCAGTGGTAGAATGCTTTGTGCTGTTCTAAGCGCCCATTAACTGCGGCAAGTATCTATCCCAGTCATCCATGTACCGTGAGCAACAAACTTTCAACATGGATACCATCGTGGGATTTTGCCTTTCAACTAGGCCATTCGTTTGTGGGTGATAAGTGGTCGAGTGGGCCTGTGCCACTTGCGACCTCTTCATTAAATCCTTCGTGAGATCACCCACGAATGCTTTGCCATTGTCTGATTGGAATGTGATTGGCTATCCACACATTTATCAAGTGATCGCACGTTTCTTCCACTGATGCTGTCATGCAGAGGCTGCCGATGCATATTTCGTGAAATGATCAATCATTACCAGCACTTGATTGTAGCCCGTGGCTGTCTTGCATAGTTTCTGGTGATCAGTTTGCACCACTTCATTGATTCCTGACGACTTTATTGACTGTAGGGGAACCGAAGTTTCCTGGGGACCTTTGCCTGTTGACATGTTGACTGTTCCTGGGGTCCTTCGCCACTTTTCACAGGCCTTCTTCAGACCAGGCCATACGAACCGTTTCTGTATTCTGTTATACACTTTGTCTACGCCTTGATGGCACATCGGATCATGTGAACGAAAACGCAATTCAATCTGGTATAACTGTGGCAACACTATTGAATTATCCTTGTAAAGGACTTGGTGCTCTTCCTTGCGTTTAAAGGCTGCGATTCCGTCTTTGCTAATCTTTTCCCTTCAGGTACAACAAATCTTTTCTCTTCAGAAAAAACTGCTTCAAGATCTTATAGCTGTCTTCCTGTAAATATCCTTTGTCAGGTTCTCCGTTCTCGATCCATCCCTTCAGATTGCTCGTCATTCTATCATTCGGTTGAGCCCTTAAGAGATCCGACAGCCGGTATCTGGCTTTCAGATACGTCTTTACCACGTTTAATTGTCCGCTTATTATCTCCGGGGTATGGGCATCATCCATCAACTTGACACACCATCATTCAAAGGTGTTGCTTCCTGCACAGATGTTTCCAGGTTGGTACGGACGACCGTACCATGTGGAAGTAATCTGGTTGGGCGTTTCGACACTGCTATCAGTTCAAGCTCATCTGCGGTATTAACCACTAGAGTGACCTCCTCATCGGAGGTATACCTGTCTCTGTCCGGGTCCTGATGCATTTCCCAGTCCAACCCGCGCTGTTTCCGTTCCACCAACAAGGAATGAATCGCGATCTCCGAAACATCAGAATTGGAAGTAGTTTCCGATGTGTTCTCCCAGTACTGAGGCCTCGAGTCATCACTCCCGCCGATGGATTCCACATCAATATGTTCCAATCTGTCTGTGATGTTTCTCAACTCCCCGGACAAAATTCTGACCATCGGTCGCTTTGAATCCGGCTCCCCGGACAACATTCTATCGCTCGGTTGTCTTAGCATTGTCTCCCCGGGCAAGTCGTCCTGTCCGTGCTCAGAAGTGCCTGACTCCCCGGACAGTGTCTCGTCCCCGGATGAACAATCCGAGCTCGGCTCATATTCTTCCCTTGCATCCGTGAAATGCACCATTCTTGTAAAGCTGCATTTTGACTCGACACTGACTTCTTCAGTGGCTTGGACGTGGGTCGATGTCCGATGCTCCATGAACGAAGTCCTCAACAAGAAATCTTTCGGCATTGAGTTCATCAGCTGTTTCACTGTCGACCGGCAATCCCGTTCAACATCTCGACTGCGAATGGTCACTGGCTTTTTCTCTGTTCTCTCAGTGACGGTCAACCGCTGAATGGTCTCCATCCACTCACGATCATGCCTATCCATTTTTCTATCTAGCAAGTCACGGAGCTTCCCCATGACGCCCGGCGCCACTTTCACTGTCCTATTCAGCAGAGCTATGCTGTTTATACCCAGCCTGGTAAGCTCTTGCTGTACCAGATTTGATCGGACTAGCAGATCCAGCGGGACAGGCTCACCCCTGGCCAATACCTTTATCTCAGCGGCCGTCTCCACCGGAAGTTCAGTGTGTCCTGGCTAGGGGGTGCCCTGACTTGTCCAGCCACCTAGTGAGTGGTAGTTTATCGTAGATCTCTTTATCTAGGAATGAAAATCGGTCTTTGATTTCTGCTTGGTTGGCCTGCTTCTCTTCTATTCGTTCATAAAATTCTGTCTTTTTACTGAGGCTATCAGCTTTCTGGTACTTGTCACAGGTACTGTGCTCTATGATCATGTGGTATCCGTCCAGGCGCACGATCCAACGACCAATATAACTTTAGTCTATCGAATAGGTTTTCAGCTAATCATGAGCACAATTATCCACACACAACTTGAAGAAAGCACTCCCCAAGTAGGCTCTGTATTTTTCCACGAAAGTGATCACCCCAAACATTTCCGCTTTTGTTGCACCGTACCTCATTTCAGTATCGCTCAGGACCTTACTTCCATGGGCTATCGGACGGAGAACCGTTCTCCCATTCCACTCTTGCTCCTGGTGAAGTTTGCCCGATATCGCAACAACTGATGCATCCGTATCTAACACAAAGATCCCCTTCTCTGTTGGCATGCCGAGGACCGGTGCCTCGCAAAGTTCGCGTTTAATTTTTTGTGAAACTTGAGCCTCATCAGTCCAAGTGAATTTTTTACCCTTGTTTCTCTTTCTCATCAACTGCTGCATGGGGTATATCTTATCGGCGTATCCCTTGATGAACTCTCGATAATAGATAGCAAACCCCAAAAAACTCATTAGTTGCGTGTCTGTCTTCGGTGCCTTCCAGGTCATGAACACTTCGGAATCCGGTTCGACTCCATGCTTATCCACAAGTCGGCGCAGATAATTTATGGAGTCTTTGAGGATTTCACACTTGGAGAGTTTACACTTCAAGCCCACCTGTTTCATGCAAGTAAACATCTCATCCAACCTCTCTATATGATCCTCCAGGGTTATTGTTGCGATCACGGCATCATCGACATAACACATGATGAGGTTCCCGTATTTCTTGGTTACATTCTTGAGTGCCTGGGCCATCAGTCGCTGGAATGTGGCCGTCGCGTTGCTCAATCCGAACGGCATCCTCTTCCACTGGAACAATACCAGCTCGCACGCGAAACCCGTTTTCTCCCGATCTTGCTTTCTGAGTGGCTTTTGCTAGAGCGCAGAGCCCGAATCCAACGTCGTGAAGAACTTCGCGTCCCCCAACTAGGAGAGGCTCTCATCGATGCGGGAAACGGGAAAGCGTCTTTTATCGTCACTGCGATCAAGTAACGGAAATGACAACAAAAACTGAGTTGCACCCCTGTCTTTTTAGCCATGACCACGCCACAAGCGTACGGGGATTTCGACGGCTCGATCATGTCGTACTCCATTAACATCTCGATTTCTTTCCTGCACGCATCTGATTTGTGTGGGGTCATTCTCCTCGCCCCTTCCCTATGAGGTACCGAGCTCTCTTCTATCTCATTCTCGTGTTCTACAAAAGTGCAGCAACCTATGTCGGCCTTATGCTTAGAAAAAAATCTGCATTCCGATTTAGCACCGCCCCGAGTGAATCTAGTTCCCTGTCCGATATTTTACCCTTCAGATGTTCTATCTCGGGTAGGACATGCTTATTTGCTGTTAACTCTGTTTTTGTTGGTCTCGCGGGAAAATTTAATCAACTAGGCAACCCATCATCTGTCTCAGACTTCATTGAAACAATTTCTTAGAAGATTTCAATTCATATATTCTCTTCAGTATACATTCTTGGTTCGCGTGTAAGGACATTTGTCTCAATCAAACTTTTTTAATTTCTCCACACTCTGAAAGTCTGTATTCAGAGTGTGGAGAAAAACTGTGGGAGCCATGACAAATCACTCAGTTTTTGTTGTGATTTGTGTGGAGAAAAATCACAACAAAAACTGAGTTGCACCCCTGTCTTTTTAGCCATGACCACGCCACAAGCGTACGGGGATTTCGACGGCTCGATCATGTCGTACTCCATTAACATCTCGATTTCTTTCCTGCACGCATCTGATTTGTGTGGGGTCATTCTCCTCGCCCCTTCCCTATGAGGTACCGAGCTCTCTTCTATCTCATTCTCGTGTTCTACAAAAGTGCAGCAACCTATGTCGGCCTTATGCTTAGAAAAAAATCTGCATTCCGATTTAGCACCGCCCCGAGTGAATCTAGTTCCCTGTCCGATATTTTACCCTTCAGATGTTCTATCTCGGGTAGGACATGCTTATTTGCTGTTAACTCTGTTTTTGTTGGTCTCGCGGGAAAATTTAATCAACTAGGCAACCCATCATCTGTCTCAGACTTCATTGAAACAATTTCTTAGAAGATTTCAATTCATATATTCTCTTCAGTATACATTCTTGGTTCGCGTGTAAGGACATTTGTCTCAATCAAACTTTTTTAATTTCTCCACACTCTGAAAGTCTGTATTCAGAGGCAATGCGTACCAAGTTTCTTTCCTCTTTGTATTGTCACTGTGGTTGCTTCTGTGTTCAGCAACACACTCACACGCAGTCCGCTCTGAGTGAGTGAGAAGCTTCTTCCTAAATTAGCCGAGCTCTTACTGTTTGGATTTGGTACCAGACACACCTGTCTGTCATTACTGAGTTCATTCAAATTTCTCATCCTAAACGTCGCTACTACGGCTTGGTTTGGCTTCAATCTATTTTTTCGATCCAGAGAAATTGGCACCTCTGCTTGGTTAATTAAGATATTATTAAGAGGTTTCTTTCCATACTTCGGGGTCCGTCCTGTCACATAGATTGCTCCCTGATTGGCAGCTGCCAGTCTGATGTTCATTCCGCGATCCGACCTCTCAAAGCCCATATCAGTCCAGGTGCTGACTGGCAGGACGCTGACCACTGCTCCCGTATCTAACAGTCCTTTTACTGAAAGTTGTCTGCCCTGCATATCTAGCACATGTACTGCAAGATCGGCTTTGCAACCTATGCGAACTGCGTCCTGTTCAAGCATGGCGTTATGTCCGATTCGTCGCACCTTAAGCTCTTCTCGACCAATGTGTATCCGGCCTACTTGGTCACTTGCATCAGTCACGTGAGCCTTCGTGTAGGTGTTAATGCCGTCCACATTCATCAGAATCGGATATGGGCCATGGACTTTGATGTAATGTCCATCTACTTTCATTAGTTTTGGACCTCCTGTGAGCAGCGCTCGCCCTACCCTGGAGTCCAACTTGGGATCCTTTTCTCTCAAGTAGTCCGCATAAATGTCCAGGTGTACCAGCGTGATCTCGGACGCTTCACTCAAGTTCTGGACCAACGCGTGTCCTGCCACCGAAATAATTGACATTATCTTCGTTCCTTCTTTCGTCATGCCAAAGGTTTTACCCGATATAACATTTAGCTTTAGTCCCTGTTTCGTGGGTTCCTTTTTGTCCTCTTTTTTCGCTGTTTTCCCCAGAATGTCCCATTTTTTCCTAAGATCTGTGCTTTCTAGTTCCGACCTTACCATTGCTCAACTTCTTTCGCGGCTAGCTCCTGTTGGAAATTCAATAATGCGGTCCGTGCCGCTAAGCCATAATCCACCTTAAGCGGGCCGGCTGACTCCGTCTCCAGGCTCGAGGCTATCGCCTCATCAGGCAAGGTCTTCGCCTTCTAAGCTCGGTATCACCTCTTTCTTCCGCGACTCAGCTTCGTGCATCAGACGTGCTCGGCTGGCTTTGACGCCCAAAAGTGCCTTTTCATGGCGGGAATGTTTCGCATCCGCCACCGCATCCCAAAATTGAGTGCAATCCGACAAGAACTCCAAATTGCAGAAGAAGCACCTTGGTCCATACTTCATTATGAGTCCTCTCACGTACTCTTTGTGGTCCTCGTCGGTCGCATCAACGTCGTCGAGAAAGTAGCCTATCGCTTTCATGTTCTGTTTGTAAGTAGAACAGGCGGAAACAAGGTGATCCATCGAACCACAATTCGCAAATGACCTCCTCTTATCCATGTCGGCGCAAGGTCTGCACCATTTGGAGTTCGTGCCAGTGTTTGTTCCGCTGTGGTTGCCATAATTGCTGTAACGGTTTCACGCCCTCGGTTTTATGAAGAAGTACTCACGCGACTTCATACGCAAATCATCAGGCGTTGGCACCTGGTCAAGCGACAGGGTGAAGTGTGTGGCCAGCATTTTTTTTAAGCTCATCAGTTTTTACTCCATCTATGAACTTCGAGGCGACCGCCAAGTTTCGCTCCGTCCGATATTCTCTCATCAGGATTGCTCCTCCTTCTGAGTAATTCAAGGTCGTCCAAAAACTTATCTATGGAATCGTCATCTCTTTGACGCCTCTTTTCAAACTTCACCATAGCTTGATGACCTTGTACACCAGAGCCGAAACGATTCAGCAAGATCTCGAATATGTTGCGAGCGCTGTCTCGTTCATTTGTCTTTTTCACCATGACACAACTTAGGGCGGTACCCTCTAGGTTGCTCATCAATGCGCTGCATTTCTGTTTCTTTGAGAGATTGTGTTTCTCAAAATGTAATTTCATCACCTCTATCCAGGTGTCGATGCAGCCATCTGACTCGTCTTTGTATGACTTCGGCTTTTTGAGTGTCCTTCTTGACTTCTCTCCTTTCTCGGTTGACTTCGAGAGTTTGGTAATGAATGTTTCAAGAGATCTATTCAGGGGCTCAAACATTGAGGCATAAATCGTTGCGTCCTGCGAGACTGTATTCAGATCTGGCACTGATCTGACTTGTGGCACAGTGGGCAATTGGGTCTCCGGGGTGTATCCGCTTCCGGCGGGACCGGGTTTGTCCAATCTTGCCTCGATGGGGCTGCCTGGGTCGCTCCATAGGATTAGATTCGCAATTCGATCTCGAACTTGGCTGGGCCCCGGCATGGCCGCGGACTCTGTCTCCGTCATTTGCCTGGCGTTAGCGCTCCCTTGGGCTGGAACGCTCTTCCCGATTGCCTCCGATTAAGATCTCGTCAAGATTCCGCATCATCAGGTCTGATTTGGCATCCAACCTTCTCTCCAGGCTGGTCATCGTAGGAGCATAGGTTTTGTCATGATTGTTCAACAGTCGCTCGATCTCTCTTGTCATCCCAACTTATCTTTCCTCTGACTCCTTGCTTTCTTGAGCCAAGCTCGCCGCTAGGCATTGGTCGGTGTTACGAATCAATTGTGCCTGACCGACTCCCACCTGTGACTTCACGTTTGTTAGCTCATCTCGCAATTTCTCTTGACCCTGGTGAGCTCTCTCTTCGACTCGATCAATTCTCTTAGTCATGTCCCGTCGCAGCTCTTCAAGGCTTGTCATTACGCCAGCAAACATGTCACTTATATCGCCAGCCGCCCCCGATACCGGGGTGAGAACCAGACAAGATGAGGTCAACGGAGGTTGTAGCCTGGTACTTGATGACGCGCCGCCCTTCTGCGTACCCGTCGACACCATCATCCTGTAGAACGTCGAGGATACTCCTACGGTTATCCCATCAGACATCGGCCTGGTCGGCGAGTTGGACAATGCTTTCTTGCTCTTATCATTCCTTGGGCACGGCGTCAAGTCCACATCCGAATGAGCTATCTCCCGATAGTCATAACTGGAAGATAAACCCTCAGTTTGGAGTGACGCCATGCGCTCATCATACAAAGACTTCCAGCTTTTCTTGGCTTTCGAACTCGTTTGTTCCTCCCTGGGCTTATACTTGATATCATCGCATTCTTGCCCTGCTTGACTAGAGCTGATTGTTCCTTTCTCCACTTGTTACCTTAGTCTCTGATTTGGACATTCCCCTGAACAATAGTTCTTCTCGCAGTTCGACCTCGGAACGCTCCGAGGCCTCCTCCGTTCTTTCAACTTCCTCCCGATCAAAGTCCTCGCCTGGCTCTTCCAGGTCCGCGTGATGGTGGTAGTCGGGTCGGATCAGCGATTGCTCCCCTTCCTAGAAGGGGTCCGTAAGCGTCTCGCTCGCCTGTTTGGTCTCATCACTGCGCCCTTGATTGCCATCGAGGTTCTTCTCGCTTCTCAGTTTCACTCCGCTCACTGAAAGACCAGCTTGACCTTAAGTCGTTGCTTCGTCAGCAAAAACGTCGGAAATGGTGCTAGTCGTGGATCGGCTATGCCGTGTTTTAAACTTTCATGTAGTCCCCGTGCTCAGCCTGGGAATCTTAGTTGTTGCTCCTAAAGAGTCTCTACGCTACTTGCTACGTGATAAAAAAAATTCCACGGCAATGCACAAGTTTCAAAATTAAATTCACAAAAAAAAACATTTGCTCAAGTCTACTCACTCGGGTCCTCTAATATCAAAAGTATACTTTTGATCTCGTAGCGATACTATCAATGATTCAGCTCAGTTTACACAGAGGCCCTGCTTAGTGTTTAGGTGTTATCAAATCCACTCAGTTACTAGTATAACAGTATCACAAAAGTTTCACAAGATTTAGTCGATACACAAAACACAATTGATAATCAGATAAGAATATCTTATAGGTGACAGCGACCTTTCGTTCAGTATTAATTTTACCGCCACACTTGTATCAAATCGCTTCCTCGCTTATGATCAAACAATTTTTTATAAAAGAGCAGTGATGGTTTCAGTAACAGATAATTAAAACTTAGTCTTAAAGAAAAAGATTTTCCTCAACGCTCCAAAGAACAAACCCCAGGACACTGTTTTCTCAAGTGAGTGTGTATTTGCCTAATACACTCACCGAGGTCTTCTTTTAGGTGTCCTGCGATTGCCCGAGTTGTCCTACTTAATAGCTCAAGGCAACTTCTGATCGAAAATTTCTAAAGTCTCTGAAAAAGCTCTCCCACACCCGGGCCGCTCCAAGTGCACGAGAGTACGGAACAACTTTTCTTCGCAAGTGAGTGTGGATTTGCCTAATACCCTCACCGAGGTCTTCTTTTAGGTGTTCCCGGATTGCCCGAGCTTTCCTATTAAGTAGCTCAAGGTAACCACACAATCAAAATAACAATAAAAAAACTTCTGATAAAGCCGATCTAGAATCCAAAGTTGATCGCGAATTTCCAGCTAAACTGGGCTCCTAAGTTCTCAAAATTTACACCCCGTTAGTAGTTGACCTTCTATTTTGTCCTTAAATAGATATTTACGATGTTCGAACTGCGCCGGAGGGTGCCTCTAATTCTTCACTAAGGAGGGTTGTTAAGGGGCTTAAGTTACTCCAGAGGGTTATTTCGGAGGGTTGTTAAGACACTTAGCTTACTCCGGAGGGTACCTTAGTCACCTAAGTAACTTCAGAAGGTCCCCTTAAGTTCACTTAAGAAGGGTCAGTAAGAGGCTTAATACGCTCCGGAGGGTTGCTTCGGAGGGTTCCCTCAAAATTCTAAATTTTTAAAGTCACACTTAAAAGGATCTCCAACTAGTCTCAGAAAGTGTCAAAACAAGCTAAATTCACTCCGTACGGTTATTTTAACTTCTTCGGAGGGCTGTTTGGAAAGTTTCTATTAAGGAGGTTCGCTAAGGGGCTTAGCTGACTCCGAAGGGTTACCTCGGAGGGTTCCCCAAAAATTGAGAAAACGGATGATTTCACCGCTGTAAAGCGACCAATTGCACTCTAATCGACTTAAAACTAGGTTGGCTTACTCGGTCAGCCCTCCCAGTAGGATAAAAAGGTGATCTTATAAAATTTTCTGCCGCTATGATGGTTCCCGAAAAATTTGATCCTCCGAACCAATAAATTCTAAAAAATTCTTCTTCCCTAGAGTTATCGACCCAAAAACGGTCAGATCTAGAAAACTGATTAAAAGTTTCGACTTATGATACCAAAATTATTCCGATCCGTCGGCTAGTCTTTGAGAAATCGCCAAAAACGCTATATAGGTTTTGAAAGACTTTTTCCGCAATTCTCAGTGAGAGTGCCTAAAAATAATTGAAACGAGCGTAGTAGCCCGCCCCGTACAGAACTGGATTAATGCAAAAAACCGGACCAAAATTAGTTTGGAAACAAAAATTTGACCAAAAACTATCAAACTTGGAACTTCCGATTCCTTCCTTTTCCAATCGTTAAGTCTATAGCTCTATCCACGGAGCTACTCGGAGGGTTACTCAAAGATCTCTCCTCTGCTAGCACGCTCCTAACGCAAAAATTTTTAGCGCTCTAACTCTAAAAGCTCAAAAACTTGATCCTCAAAACATATTGACGAAATTCGGAAAATTACAACAATTTTGATCGAAAAAATTTTGTTTTCGCCAACTTTTATTAAGTCTTTTTCTGAGCAGTTTCTTTAGTTAGGGGGATTGAGCTACGAAGTAGGTCACTGTACAGAAGCTTTTGCTGTTCGGAAAAGCTCGGACATCTGAAATTTTGGGGTTTGACAGTTTGGTCGAAAATCAGTAATTTTCGACAAAATTGGGGTGTTTCTCGGGTCTAAATAGGAGATAAGTAATATAACGTAAGGATAATAATCTATTAGTAGCCATTAATTAATATTACTTTACCCTCATTGGCATCAAAATATCCGAATTAAGATCCTTAATTCGGAAAATCGCAATCGATGGAGGGTGCAATCGGACCGCGCCAAATGTGCCACCCACCACTTAAGTTTTGATGAAATAGTACCCGAACGATACTAAAATTGTTTCAACGATTTCCAACAGTCGTTGTGGATGTTGTCCCTGATGCCCCTGTTGAGTCTGGAACACGTCGGTCAGCTTGCCACTCTACCCTCCGTTCACCGGCAAATCACCATTAACGTGCTTGAATACTCAAATTACACTCAAGGGAGGATACCTAACCCGCCACCAAAACACTCAATCTTTCTATCAGAAATGATATAAAACAATCTGAAACAACAACAAATAGGAAGGTCAGATTGTATCTCGTAGGAGCATAGGTTTTGTCATGATCGTTCAACAGTCGCTCGATCTCTCTTGTCATCCCAACTTATCTTTCCTCTGACTCCTTGCTTTCTTGAGCCAAGCTCGCCGCTAGGCATTGATCGGTGTTACGAATCAATTGTGCCTGACCGACTCTCACCTGTGACTTCACGTTTGTTAGCTCATCTCGCAATTTCTCTTGACCCTGGTGAGCTCTCTCTTCGACTCGATCAATTCTCTTAGTCATGTCCCGTCGCAGCTTTTCAAGGCTTCAACGCCAGCAAACATGTCACTTATATCGCCAGCCGCCCCCGATACCGGGGTGAGACCCAGACAAGATGAGGTCAAAGGAGGTTGTAGCCTGGTACTTGATGACGCGCCGCCCTTCTGCGTGCCCGTCGACACCATCATCCTGTAGAACGTCGAGGATACTCCTACGGTTATCCCATCAGACATCGGCCTGGTCGGCGAGTTGGACAATGCTTTCTTGCTCTTATCATTCCTTGGGCACGGCGTCAAGTCCACATCCGAATGAGCTATCTCCCTATAGTCATAACTGGAAGATAAACCCTCAGTTTGGAGTGACGCCATGCGCTCATCATACAAAGACTTCCAGCTTTTCTTGGCTTTCGAACTCGATTGTTCCTCCCTGGGCTTATACTTGATATCATCGCATTCTTGCCCTGCTTGACTAGAGCTGATTGTTCCTTTCTCCACTTGTTAACTTAGCCTCTGATTTGGACATTCCCCTGAACAATAGTTCTTCTCGCAGTTCGACCTCGGAACGCTCCGAGGCCTCCTCCGTTCTTTCAACTTCCTCCCGATCAAAGTCCTCGCCTGGCTCTTCCAGGTCCGCGTGATGGTGGTAGTCGGGTCGGATCAGCGATTGCTCCCCTTCCTAGAAGGGGTCCGTAAGCGTCTCGCTCGCCTGTTTGGTCTCATCACTTCGCCCTTGATTGCCATCGAGGTTCTTCTCGCTTCTCAGTTTCACTCCGCTCACTGAAAGACCAGCTTGACCTTAAGTCGTTGCTTCGTCAGCAAAAACGTCGGAAATGGTGCTAGTCAGCGATCGGCTATGCCGTGTTTTAAACTTTCATGTAGTCACCGTGCTCAGCCTGGGAATCTTAGTTGTTGCTCCTAAAGAGTCTCTACGCTACTTGCTACGTGATAAAAAAAATTCCACGGCAATGCACAAGTTTCAAAATTAAATTCACAAAAAAAAACATTTGCTCAAGTCTACTCACTCGGGTCCTCTAATATCAAAAGTATACTTTTGATCTCGTAGCGATACTATCAATGATTCAGCTCAGTTTACACAGAGGCCCTGCTTAGTGTTTAGGTGTTATCAAATCCACTCAGTTACTAGTATAACAGTATCACAAAAGTTTCACAAGATTTAGTCGATACACAAAACACAATTGATAATCAGATAAGAATATCTTATAGGTGACAGCGACCTTTTGTTCAGTATTAATTTTACCGCCACACTTGTATCAAATCGCTTCCTCGCTTATGATCAAACAATTTTTTTATAAAAGAGCAGTGATGGTTTCAGTAACAGATAATTAAAACTTAGTCTTAAAGAAAAAGATTTTCCTCAACGCTCCAAAGAACAAACCCCAGGACACTGTTTTCTCAAGTGAGTGTGTATTTGCCTAATACACTCACCGAGGTCTTCTTTTAGGTGTCCCGCGATTGCGCGAGTTGTCCTACTTAATAGCTCAAGGCAACTTCTGATCGAAAATTTCTAAAGTCTCTGAAAAAGCTCTCCCACACCCGGGCCGCTCCAAGTGCACGAGAGTACGGAACAACTTTTCTTCTCAAGTGAGTGTGGATTTGCCTAATACCCTCACCGAGGTCTTCTTTTAGGTGTTCCCGGATTGCCCGAGCTTTCCTATTAAGTAGCTCAAGGTAACCACACAATCAAAATAACAATCAAAAAACTTCTGATAAAGCCGATCTAGAATCCAAAGTTGATCGCGAATTTCCAGCCAAACTGGGCTCCTAAGTTCTCAAAATTTACACCCCGTTAGTAGTTGACCTTCTATTTTGTCCTTAAATAGATATTTACGATGTTCGAACTGCGCCGGAGGGTGCCTCTAATTCTTCACTAAGGAGGGTTGTTAAGGGGCTTAAGTTACTCCAGAGGGTTATTTCGGAGGGTTGTTAAGACACTTAGCTTACTCCGGAGGGTACCGTAGTCACATAAGTAACTTCAGAAGGTCCCCTTAAGTTCACTTAAGAAGGGTCAGTAAGAGGCTTAATACGCTCCGGAGGGTTGCTTCGGAGGGTTCCCTCAAAATTCTAAATTTTTAAAGTCACACTTAAAAGGATCTCCAACTAGTCTCAGAAAGTTTCAAAACAAGCTAAATTCACTCCGTACGGTTATTTTAACTTCTTCGGAGGGCTGTTTGGAAAGTTTCTATTAAGGAGGTTCGCTAAGGGGCTTAGCTGACTCCGAAGGGTTACCTCGGAGGGTTCCCCAAAAATTGCGAAAACGGATGATTTCACCGCTGTAAAGCGACCAATTGCACTCTAATCGACTTAAAACTAGGTTGGCTGACTCGGTCAGCCCTGCCAGTAGGATAAAAAGGTGATCTTATAAAATTTTCTGCCGCTATGATGGTTCCAGAAAAATTTGACCCTCCGAACCAATAAATTCTAAAAAATTCTTCTTCCCTAGAGTTATCGACCCAAAAACGGTCAGATCTAGAAAATTGATTAAACGTTTCGACTTATGATACCAAAATTATTCCGATCGGTCGGCTAGTCTTTGAGAAATCGCCAAAAACGCGTTCGTGAAATTGGCCTTTTTTTACGACCTATATAGGTTTTGAAAGACTTTTTCCGCAATTCTCAGTGAGAGTGCCTAAAAATAATTGAAACGAGCGTAGTAGCCCGCCCCGTACAGAACTGGATTAATGCAAAAAACCGGACCAAAATTAGTTTGGAAACAAAAATTTGACCAAAAACTATCAAATTTGGACCTTCCGATTCCTTCCTTTTCCAATCTTTAAGTCTATAGCTCTATCCACGGAGCTACTCGGAGGGTTACTCAAAGATCTCTCCTCTGCTAGCACGCTCCTAACGCAAAAATTTTTTCGCGCTCTAACTCTAAAAGCTCAAAAACTTGATCCTCAAAACATATTGACGAAATTCGGAAAATTACAACAATTTTGATCGAAAAAATTTTGTTTTCGCCAACTTTTATTAAGTCTTTTTCTGAGCAGTTTCTTTAGTTAGAGGGATTGAGCTACGAAGTAGGTCACTGTACAGAAGCTTTTGCTGTTCGGAAAAGCTCGGACATCTGAAATTTTGGGGTTTGACAGTTTGGTCGAAAATCAGTAATTTTCGACAAAATTGGGGTGTTTCTCGGGTCTAAATAGGAGATAAGTAATATAACGTAAGGATTATAATCTATTAGTAGCCATTTATTAATATTACTTTACCCTCATTGGCATCAAAATATCCGAATTAAGATCCTTAATTCGGAAAATCGCAATCGATGGAGGGTGCAATCGGACCGCGCCAAATGTGCCCCCACCACTTAAGTTTTGATGAAATAGTACCCGAACGATACTAAAATTGTTTCAACGATTTCCAACAGTCGTTGTGGATGTTGTCCCTGATGCCCCTGTTGAGTCTGGAACACGTCGGTCAGCTTGCCACTCTACCCTCCGTTCACCGGCAAATCACCATTAACGTGCTTGAATACTCAAATTACACTCAAGGGAGGATACCTAACCCGCCACCAAAACACTCAATCTTTCTATCAGAAATGATATAAAACAATCTGAAACAACAACAAATAGGAAGGTCAGATCGCATCTCCTCCGGAAATAACATATAAACTATCACTTTAGGTTATTTTTTGTTTTTGGTCTTTGTTGGATTTTCTTACTGTTTTTGGTCTTTTTTGGATTTCTTACTGTTTTTTTTACTTTTTTCTTTTCAGATAAATTTATTTTTGGCTTTTTCTTGGTTATACATTGTTTTCGTTTGGTTTTACGCTTTCTCTTTAATTGTTTTTGGTCCCGGGACCTTGGGATCAGCGGGCTCATGACTTCCCACCTAACCCTTCGGCCCCCGGAATTTTCGGTCTTAACTAAGTTAAAAAGCTGAATAGTACTAGGCGGAGGGTCGTCACTTTCCCCCTAGTACAACAAAGGTCATCAAGGTTTCTAACTCGGGCATACGCCCGTAGCGGAGGGTTCGTCGCTGAAACGTTTGCTGATCATGATGATCTTATGCCTTGACAGGCCCATCCAGGAGCGCCATAAAAACGTCTAAGTAACATTCGCCCAAATACTACACAGTGACGGAGCGTAGAAAAAACCTGTAGACGACTGGCCGGCGTCAGTTACCTGAATTCTACTCGTTTTTCACCGTCTCGGCCTAGCCAGTTGATTTTCTGGTCTGTCTGGGGTTAAGTAAAAAGTTACCATCTTTAGGCCATCAATCAAACGACTTCGGTTTACATGTAATCAGCTTCGGTTTACATGCGAACACAACCACATAGCTGGGTCTCAGATCCCTAGACTACATGATTGTTATTAATAACACGGCTCGAACATCCTACTTTACTGTGTTTTTGGTGACAGTTCTAAATTAAATCCATTGGAGATGGATTGACCCTTTCCTTTTTCTAACTACTCTAATTCTGAAACAACAATTAATACCGGTTTTGACTCAAAATTTATGGAATCAGAGTAGCTTAAAAGTCAATTCTTTACAGTCCATCACCATATATTGTCTCTGGGCGGCCAAGCCTCCGATTGCGTGCTTTTTCTGTAATAACGTCGTTATTACCCTCAATTCGTGGCACGGGAGGGTACTGCTCTTTACTTCTTCCCCACTGAAGCCTCCTTTCTTGCTAATTCCTTCTGCGATGTGTCATATTGTGCGTGATCGTCACGATAAGAGGCTTCGTGTTTTAGTTCGTTCTCGTTCAACTGTGCTTCACTAAATTGGTCGTTGTTCTGTTTTTCGTCACTTTTCACTCAAAAGTGGCCATTTTTCGTATTTCTCAGAAATATTCCTTCGCCAATCGAAATTTTGAAAATTAAAAATTCCAGAAAATTCTAGCCTCCTTTTCAACAGTTTTCAATCACTAAGGCCTCTAATGCTATTTTCGTGTTGTGCCGGAAGGTTAGGCTGTGCCAATCCGGCGGAATGGCACAGAGCCAAGGACGGGTAGTTTTCTTAAGCAGAGAATCTTCGCAATACAGGTTGCAAACGCTGCGTGCGTACTGGGCACTATCAATGATATTTTTTGAAGGTTTTTCCTAGCTTCAGAGCCAAGGTAACGAAAACACAGCTTTAATGAAATTATCTGATAGTCCTTAGCCTCCTATCAGGTCATTTTTCGAGTTTCTTTCACTTCAGGTTCAATCTGTGCAGGTTGAGTCCCAACCATTTGACTCTTAGTTTTTGTTCATGTTATACTTTACTTTCCCCAATTGATGATAATTTAATGGTTTTTGGACTGGGTGAAATGATGAAGACTAGTGATGTAACTTCAGCTACCATGATAATTTCTGAACTGTTTTACTTGCGAATTAGACTTTTTTCCGTAAACAAAGTTTCTTGCTTTTTTCAATTGAACTTTCACAAATTCTAGATTCCTTCTTACTTGGCTCAGAGATAAGGCTGTTGCCTTCGCGCCCTAAGTTCTGGGTTTATGTCTCGGCCTGACCGTGTTTTTTTAGAATATATGCATCTGAAAAAAAGTTTTGTAGAAATTTAACTTTCGTTTGTCTGCTCAAGTTTTGTCGGCTTAGTTGCCACGTCACACATCTTGCTTTTCATGAAAGTAACTTTCATGGCAGTTGTTCCAGTGCAAGTGTTGTCAACTGTAGTTACAGGGAAGGAAACTTGAAACTTTGGAAAAAAATTCAAATCATTTTTATTGGCCCAACTGGGGTCTGCTCAGATTGTCGACTTAGTTGCCTCATCACCGATTTTTCTTTTGCTGTAAAAGTAGTTGCAAGTGTTGTTCATTGTAGTTTCAGGTGGTACTTAAAAAAGTAACGCTTTTTTATAAAATCATATTTTATGCTCACTCTGTATTTGAAGAAGAAGAATTTCTGCTCACTCTGTATTTGCGCAAAGATTGTGAGCTTTCTTTCTTATTTTTTGTTCAGTTGCTAATGTATTATTCAAATGTCTGTTGTTTTTGCCTAGATTAAATTTCTTTCGAGGCATACAGAAATTTAAATTTGGTAGAACTATTTTTTTAACTAACTTCAATTTTTCAGCTTTTTTTATAGTTGTGTATTATCGCAAGTGGTGCGAAGCGGAATATAATAGTTGAATTTGCCAGAAACACTCCAGAGTAGTATGCATCAACAATTACCCTGAAATTAATGCGCTAACTTTCTGACAATATTGAGACATTTTAACTGGTGATATTGTCTCCTTCGTTGACCTGATTTAATATCATCACGGTATTTTTCCAGAGAGCTTAATGTCATACAGGGTTATGAGAGCCTATACGACTAGCGCATCGGCTAGCGAAATCAGAGTGGAATGAATGGCATGAATAACTACGAAATACTAAGCACTGCTGGCGAAGGTAACTCCTCGCATAAATAGTTGATTAAGGCGAGATGATAGGGTTGGATAATATTCAACATACCTTGGTGGAAGCTTTTAGTTTCAAAGGTGCTATAATTGAACAGCTACCCACTGTGCAATCTTGTGCGTTAAAACTGAAATTTCGTTTAAGGGGCTTTCGGCGTTGTCTTGAAATGCCGTGACCGAAGAACAGAAGAATTAGTAGCAGTTAAGAAAATCAAAAAGACCGGTAAGAAGTTAGCAATTTGTTTCAGCTGGTATCACATCTATTATATATTTAAATGCGGGCTTCACTATCTCGCCATGTTTAAGCTTTTTCAACGTATTATTTTTGCATGTTTAAGCTATATCGTATATTGCAATGGTTAAGATTTTTTTTCGATTTTCCTATTTGATTTTAGTGGTTACTTTACCGAGTTTAAATTAAGCAGCCCAATATCGAATTAGGGGTGGCGAACTTGGCCTCCAATTTTGAATGCCCGATCATTTTAGTTAACGAGATAAGACGATTTTGAGATTTTTTCAAAATTTTTCAGAGATTTCAAATAAAATAATTACAAAACTTGAAGTTGCCAACCCTTTAGTTGGGTGCTGTCAGAATACTCTAAGGAGTTACAAATCTTGCCTCCAAATATGACAGTTCAAGTTCTTGTAGTTTTCGAGATATGACGTTTTTTGTGATTTTTTCAAAAAATTTTCAGAAAACTTAGATGAATTTTTTTTCGCAAAATCTGAAATTCCCAACCCTGTAGTTGGGCCCTGTCAGAGTATTCTCAAAGATTGCAAAACTTGACTCCAAATATGATTGCTCAGTTCTTTGTAGTTATCGAGATATGACGTTTTTTTGCGATTTTTTCAAAAATTTCCAGAAACTTAAGTTATTATTAGTTTTTAAAAATCTGAAATTCCCAACCCTGTAGTTAGCTTTTGTCAGGGTACTCTCAAAGATTGCGAACCTTGCCTCCAAATATGATTGCTCAGTTCTTTGTAGTTTTCGAGATATGACGTTTTCTGTGATTTTTTCAATAATTTTCAGGAAACTTCAGAAAATTTAAACTAATAATTTTTCAAATTTTGAAATTTCCAACATTATAGTTCGGTGTTGTCAGGGTACTCTAAAGAGTTGCAAATCTTGCCACATGCTACTGCTAAACGCGACTGCTCAAATGCTTTTAGTTTCCGTAATGTGATCTTTTTGATTTTTTCAAAATTTCTCGAAGAACTTATCTACAAAGAAATTCAAAAAATTTGGAAACACTAACTTGAGGAAGATACAACCTTATTGTCAGCGTACAACCAGGCGTCACAAATCTTATGTCCTAATATGAATGCTCAAATCCCGTAGGTTTCCGCGATAAGACGTTTTTTTTAAAATTTTTTTTCCGGGAAACTTAGGTTCAAAAAAATTCACAAAATTTTGGATTCCTAACCCGATAGAAGGGTGCTCTCAGGGACTTCCAGTGGTTGCAAAGCTGGCCTCCAAATTTCTCCAGAGGCCCATTAAGTTTTCGAGATGACGCTTTTAAAAAGGGAATTAAAAAAATTTCTAAGTTCGAAATTACCAACCCTGTAATTGGGTGCAGTCAGAGTACACTAAAAGTTTGCAGATGTTGTTTGCAATATATGCGGTTTTTCATGAGCTGTCGTAAATTTGAAGCACCGAAGGTGCCTTAAACGCTAGTTGTTTTTATCAGGTTTGTTCAGTAACAATATCCTGACCATTTTTGTACTTTTACGATTTTTACCTATGTATCCTTAGGCAATGATCCAGAAAGCAAAGAAGCTACTCTATTGCGCGAGCTGCGCCAAGAAAATATTGTTCAGCTCAAAGACTGTTTCACCAGAAGATCCACTTTGTATCTGGTGTTCGAGTTCGTCGAACAGGTAAGTCAAACTTTATCACAGAATGCAATAGAAGTGGCTACTCCTGGTTTGCTGCTGGTTTTGATTTCTGAGACTGTATTTACGAAGCAGCAAACCTATATTGCACAAATTGCACTCCAATTGCTGGAAAATTACTCACCTAAAGGCTATCAGAATATAATAATTTTTAGTTGCCACCAACACTCCAGAGTAGTATGCATCTACAATTACTCTGAAGTAAATGTGCTAATTTTCTGACAAATTACACTACAAGACCTTATAAAAAAGAGTTAATGATTTTTGAAAAAATGTGGTCATTTTCTCACTTAAACGACTTCGGTTTACTGTGTACCTGCTACGGTAAATGAACTGTTTCTGGTTTTGTTTTTTAAGACTTTCGAGAAGCCGCTGTTTTTTGTGAAAATCGACTTTTGATCGCAATGTATTTATATTGCTTTGCAGGGGTGGATCTAGGATTTTCTCGAGGGGGGGGGGGGGGGGGGGTGCGGATTTTCAAAAAAAATGGTCGATTTTTTTTATAGGTCGACCAAATTGGTTTTACGCAAAGCACTAAAATGTCCTTATTTTGGCCAAAATTTCAGCACCGCAGGCAAAATTTTGAAAAAACACTAAGAAAGCGTTTTTAGGCACTTTTTGGAACAGTTGACTAAAAATCGTCTTGGATTATGTGTTTGTTTGGATGGGTCGTAAAAACTTTTAAATTTTGCCACTCAGTAAGTAGTTTCCATTTTAAGGGCTGTTTATGAACTGCATCCGATAAAAATATGAAGTTTTTGTAGCTGTAATTTTTCAACTTTTGCCTAGTTAGTTTTCCAAGTAATTTTTCCAACTTTATTTTTCATGTTTTTTTTCTGTCTTTTTTCGTTCATTAATTTCTGGCGCAATGTTTTTTTTGTATCGCAAGTGTTGTGATCTCCGCGCCGTCTCTGTTAGGCTTGCGATTAGCAAATTAGGTTTGCGATCCCAAAGCACTATAATAGCCCAAAAAAACGTTTGCGCCGCAGGCAAATTAAAAAAAATGTCGTTTATGGGAACTTTTGCAAAGTTTTAACCTGAGTTTTGCGTTCTTCCGGCGCACGCTCCCCTTCAAAATTACTATATATTGGCGCCTTTAGAAATTTTAAGGGTTGCTCATCCGAAAATCGATGTCATTTAATAATACCAAAGGGGGGACCCTTTACTTGGCGAGGTGGTAGAATCCCTGAGTGGGAGGCGTCCACCCCCTCCCCCTATAATCGCACCTGAGCTGTTCATTCGTTTTTAATTAATTGAAGTCCTTAATTTTCTTGCTCATTTGTTTTTAAATAACATTTCGAAATTTACAAAATTCGCGTAAAAACCAATCATTTCGAACAATTCACTTACAGTTGCTTACGATTGAAGCAATTGTGATCTACTTGGTTGCTTTTCATACGCTTTTTGATTAAAGCTAACATAAAAAAGGAGCTTAATAATGGTCGCTCAGATTTTTTGTTGGCCTTTTTTTAGGTTGCTCGAATGGATTTTCTGACCTCTCCTGAAGTGCTAATAACACTTCTGCCTTTCTATATATTGGCAATGTTTTTTTTATTGAAACTTTTATTGAAACAGTCACAAACTACAACTGAAATTTCACAATTTTGTAAATTTACCATGTCTGATTTTGAGTTTTTTTCTCATTTTTTTTTTTGAATATTTAGCAATTTTAGTTTGTTATATTGACTTAGTCAACTGTTTTTGCGTTATTTCGAGGGCAAAACATATTCGCTTTGGATTGTCTTTTTTTTGCAAGAGTCCTAAAAACTTGTAGTTTTTACAATGTTTTTATGACAAGTTTGTTTTCGGCTCAAAAGGTTTCGACCCAAAGTTTGTCGTCTTTGTTGCCACTCAGTAAATACCTTCCGTTTTTAATGGCTGTTTATAAACTTCATCCTATACAAATACGAAGTTTTTGTAGCCTGTCAAGTTATTTTTCAAGTAATTTCCTAATTACTTTTTCAGAATTTTTTTACGTTTTCATTTTTTTAATCATTTTTTTTGCTGTGCTCTTCTTCAATTTTTTTAAGTTAATTTCAAAATAACCAAACTGGGTTGATTTTCAAAAGTTAATTGTTTTTTGTAGACTTGATGTTTTCCTAATTCAGTTTGTTTTTGCTATTTACTTCAAAAATTTTGTTTTCGGGTTCTTGGTTTTCGTCCTAGTTTCTGTCGGTTCATTTTCCGTTTTTTAATGCCAATTTTTTATCTGCTAAGGTTTTTATTTGTCTACTTTTAAAAGGATGGGTTTTGTTCCAATTTGATTAGATCTTATCTAAAAGTTTGTTTTCGGCTCAACAGGTATCGTTCCAAAGTTTGTCGTCTTTGTTGCCACTCGGTAAATACCTTCCGTTTTTAATGGCTGTTTATAAACTTCATCCGATACAAATATGAAGTTTTTGTAGCCTGTCAAGTTATTTTTCAAGTAATTTTTACTAATTACTTTCAGAATTTTTTCTACGTTTTCATTTTTTTATGCATTTTTTTTGGTGTGCTCTTCAATTTTTTTAAGTTAATTTCAAAATAACCAAACTGGGTTGATTTTCAAAAGTTATTTGTTTTTTGTAGACTTGATGTTTTCCTAATTCAGTTTGTTTTTGCTATTTACTTCAAGAAATTTTTTTTGGGTTCGTTGTTTTCCTCCTAGTTTCTGTCGGTTCATTTTCCGTTTTTTAATGCCAATTTTTTTATCTGCTAAGGTTTTTATTTGTCTACTTTTTATAGGATGGGTTTTGTTGCAATTTGATTAGTTCTTATCTAAAAGATTGTTTTCGGCTCAACAGGTTTCAACCCAAAGTTTGTCGTCTTTGTTGCCACTCGGTAAATACCTTCCGTTTTTAATGGCTGTTTATAAACTTCATCCGATGCAAATATGAAGTTTTTGTAGCCTGTCAAGTAATTTTTCCTAATTATTTTTCAGAATTTTTTTGCGTTTTCATTTTTTATGCATTTTTTTTGGTGTGCTCTTCTTCAATTTTTTAAGTTAATTTCAAAATAACCAAACTGGGTTGATTTTCAAAAGTTATTTGTTTTTTGTAGACTTGATTTTTTCCTAATTCAGTTTGTTTTTGCTATTTACTTCAAAAAATTTGTTCTCGGGTTCGTGGTTTTCGTCCTAGTTTCTGTCGGTTCATTTTCCGTTTTTTAATGCCCATTTTAATCTGCTAAGGTTTTTGTTTGTCTACTTTTTAAAGGATGGGTTTTGTTCCAATTTGATTAGTTCTTACTATAACTGAAACTTCACAAATTTGTAAATTTACCACGTCTGATTTTTTCTTTTTTTTTGTTTTTCTTCTGGGTGTTCAACCAGTTTCAGTTTATGTTATATCGACTGAGTCAACTTATTTTGCGTAAATTTGATCGCAAAAAATAGCCGTCATGGTTTTTGTGTTTCAGTAGGATGGGTCGTAAAAACTTAAATTTTCTGAATTTTTTTGCCAACAGTTTTGTTTTCGGCTCAACGGGTTTGGACCCAAAGTTTGTCGCCTTTGTTGCCACTCGGTAAATAGTTTTCTATTTTAAGGGCTGTTTATGTACTTCATTCAATACAAATATGAAGTTTTTGTAGCTGTAATTCAACTTTTGTCAAGTTATTATTTCAAGTAATTTTTTCCAACTTAATTTTTTTTCTTCTGTCTTTTTTTTCATTCATTATTTTATAGGACACGTTGTAGGAAACAGCGTTGTAGGGCACTTTGGATTTGACCAAAAACATCGCATTTTTTGGCGTGCCCTCCTTCAAGTATTTTATTTTAATTCCAGTAGATATCATAAAAGAAAATTATATTGTACAAATTCAAGAAAATAAATCTGTGAAAAACAACAATTAAAGCCTTTCTAGGATCATTAACAGGCTAAAGGTCCTGATTTTATGGCCCTAAATATAAAGTTTATTGGCGCTGAAAGTGCCTCAAGGATAAATTATAGCATTGGTTGGCCAACTGAATTTCGTAAAATAGTACGCCGCCCCTTCTCCGCACGCTACTGCTGAAAACCTTATTAATGCCCGGCTCATTTTTCCACTTTCATACTGATTTCTTGCATTAGATAGATTTTCGGAGGACTTATGTTACAGTTTTTTTTTGTGCAGCATAATATAACTGTCTCCTAAAAACTGTCAAAAGTAAATTGCAGAGAAAATGTTTTTTTTTTTTCAGAACATGCTACAGATTATCCAACAGAGTCCCTCAGGCTTACCATTGCAATCGACTAGGTTGGTATAACCATTTTGAGGAGAGGTAACTTGATGAAGGTGTCAGAATTGGCGCGACAAATTGATAAATGCATAAGCACGATGACGAAACAATTAGTTTGAAAATATATGAAATGGAAAATTTGCCTTTTGGTATCCAGTTATTTAGTCAAGAACCTCTTTTTAATTTCCAATTGAAAATAGTTTGTGACCATTTAGAAACTATGCATATCAGTTGCTGAAGGCCTTGGAAGCGTGCCACTCAAGAAATATTATCCATCAAGGTGAGAAATCACCACTCGAAGAGTAAACCCACCACTTGCACCAAATCTATGTCTTGATGTGTAATAAAAAAACCGCGTATTCTTATACTGTGCTTTTAATGAAAGAAATCGTTTTTATTTTGTAATAAGACTGCTGGCATCAGGGCGAAGCGCTGAATGTTCCGACTGCCTTTATTTAGAGTAGTGTTTACTTAGAAACATGAAGTTTTTTTTTAAAAAATGCTTATTTTTTCCTTTTTTGTGAAAGCCATCCCCCAACCTGCTATGTTAAGTTCAAAATGATATACTTTGGCGCACTTTTGGAATATTTTAAGTTTTGACCAAAAAAAATTGCCGTTTTTTAGCGCGCGCCGCTCCCTCTCAAAATTCATATTTATTGGCGCCTTGAAAAGTTCCAAGGTCGGTCAGCCAACAATTGATGTCTTACAATAGTAACAATGGGGGTACCCTTTGGGTCGGTAGGAGGGGTTTCATCCGCCCCTGATTGTGATGAAATTTGCTAGGAAAGGCTCACCCCAGGCCAGAATAGTTGGTTGATTAGTAGCTCTACTGCACGCAATCTGCTGATTCAAAAAGATATGTGAAAAAAAAATGATTTGATTCAATGATTTAGGTTTCGTTTGTATTCGTTGGTGTTTTATTTTCTAATGTGAATTTTTTACCCTGATCTGTTGTTTGAACTGTTCTGATTTTTTGGTTGCATACAAGCTGAATATTTTCATTGAATTATTTTTATTTGAGTTATTTTGACCATAATCTTTAATTTTTTTTCAGCGTGCGCCCTTCACTTCAGAATTAGAATGTAGTGGCGCCATTTTAGGGTCTTTGTAATAAGTTTATGCTTGTTGATTCAAAAATAACTACCAAAAAAGGCCATGTGGGTGGTGAAGATGTCGGATTCTTAGTCGCACTTTGGGCCGTCCCGCGCATCCATTAATACTACTACTGGTTGGACCATTAAATTATCGATTGCAGATAACGATAAGGCTAATACTAAACCCTTGCCTGTTGATGATATCGGTTACATATAATTAAGTGTGACGACATAAAAAAGAGATAATTACATGGAGCAAATCCCAAATATGGTGATCCATTTCCAATAGGATGTAGCTAAAATCGAATTAAGGAAATTAAATCAATCATCTCGTCAAACCTAATATTCTGTTTTGAAGATTTTTACAATCAACATGTCTCTTAAGTGAGCTCAGATACTTTTTTTTCTATGAACCATCGAAATTAGAGACACTTCAATGTTGCGTGTTGAAAAAACATTTGATGAAGAGTTATGAGCGAAGTGAATACTCTTACACAGGTCTTGGTAATTTTTTCTCAGCTGTTTTTTTTTCAGGAAAAATTCAAGACATTTCACGCTCAAATTTGATTTTTTTCGCGGTTTGAATATTGATTTCTTTTCAAATTCACTTCATTTCCAATGTTAGAAGGAAGGCAAACTCCACTAGCGAACAGAAAAAGTGTAAAGGTCACAAAAAACGTGATCGACTTCTAGTTTCGAAGGTGGGTTTTATTTTTCAGATTTGGCAGCGGAATAAAAAGTTTACCTATTGATCTAATGTTCTCAAATTAAGTTAATTCTATCTAAACAAACATCAATCATAATTTTTCTTATAAGTCAAAGAGCTTTAAGGCCATAATTTTTGTTACGACTTTCGAACAAAAGTAACGGATTATTTGTGCTCGGGGTGGTTTATTTTATCATCAGACAAAATTAGACCCTTTAACTAGCTATTTTTGACAAAATTTATTCATATCATTCAAAATCTATTGTTGTCTTGAGCTTAAATTTGAAGATATTTTACCTGTGATTTTTTTTGTAAAGTTATAGGGGTTTAAAGATTGACATTTTGGCCAAATTGAGACAATTAACGCGCGATATAATTCGCGCTATTAACGCGTAAGCTGAGGTTTTATCCGTCTTAGAAATCGTTCCAAATTGGTTGAAGGAAGCATATTTGCCATAATTGATTTGTTAAGAAACGAAATCTATCACTTTGTACGTTTAATGGCGTGTGGGGGGTTGATTTTGACAAAAAAATCTCAAATTTTAAACTTTATTTTTTCATGTTATTACTTCCCATTATAGATCTTATAAGTCAGTCAGAACATTCAAGGCTTCGCCCTGATACGACTAGTCTTGTTTTCTTTGAAATTCAAAGATGAAGTGTTTTCAAAAAACAAAATTGTGTTTTTTTCTGTTCCTTGCTTCTATTGACTTTTCCAACTGACTGTTGGCTAAGTTATGATAATTTTTCCTAATTGTTTCTAAAAGAACACGAGGCTTTCCCAACTGTCTGTTTGCTTGAATTTCCTTGTGGAAATACGAATTTTTGATGCGAGGATGTTAAAATAACATGTGATTGTTTTACAGACGTGAAGCCAGAAAACATGCTGGTGACTGGCGACAACATCCTAAAGTTGTGTGACTTCGGCTACGCTGCCAGGAGTGTGAACAACAACAGTGGTCTGATTGAGAGTTCAGTGTACACTGAGTTCATAGCCACCAGATGGTACCGCAGTCCAGAAGTGCTCCTAGGAGCCAGGTCAGTAGATAGTATTGTTCAAGTTAGTTGCCCTGATGTCACGTTCAAAATCAGGTCAAAGCAACCCATAGCTATGGTACCGCAAATAAGTCACCCTTAGATGTAGTTCACTATTACACATACTGCTTAGTTGTTAGGTTGATCACTGGCCAACAATTGTTTTTGCCCCGAGGAATGAAACGTCCACTTGAATTGCCCTTTTTTTATAAAGTAAATGGCGAATCCTAACTTCGAACATGTAAGAATCATAGTGATGAAGTAAAATTTAATGCTAAATTTTTAAGTACCAGCATTTTTTCAAAATTTCAATATTTAAAAAAAATAGAAAAAAGTATTTATCTTTTTATTTTTTTTAAAATATAATGAATGGTAAACTTAAATTGTGCACTATACTTTTAGCTGTACTTAAAGAATAGCAGAATTTGTAATTTGTTTTACAATTAGTAATTTGTTTTTTAAAGTATGTAAACCAACCATGGGTAAATTCTCATTAGACCTGCTTGTCTGTTATCAATCCTCTCTCTCCATTTTGTGTATATGTTTATTTTGATTGATGTTACAAATTGAAATATATTCACATTTATGGAGAAATAAATTCTTTCTTTGTTTTAATGATGTTGGTGCACGTCAGCATTGCAATAATTTTCTGAGGACAAATATATGGAGGCGAAACTTTTTTTGCCAATTGGCGATTTTCATGCTCATTAGTTGACGAGATAGTCCACAATAGGTGTGGCAGAGACGCCGATATGTGGAGTGCGGGCTGTATAGTGGGGGAGATGGCTGACGGGAAGCCCATGTTCCCGGGTCAGAGTGAACTGGACCAGCTGTATGTGATTCAGACTATTCTGGGACCCTTGAGTGTGAACCAGAGGCGGATGTTCTACAACTCACCCAGATACACACAGCTAAGGGTTAGACTTCTAAGTTATCGTTCTTAGGTTTGCTGGGGAAACTGGATAAAACAGTTCAATACGCTGTCTACCTGGAATTGCAAGTTAGCCATGATTATTTAAAATGTTGCTCATGGTTTTTGATTTCGTTTCCGCGATGTGTATGTGTAGTTTTTGTCATTGGAACTTTATTGACTCTGTTTTCTCAGTCAGAGAAAAAGATATTGACGTTACCTAGAATAAAACACCCCCAGTTTTAACTTTTCTCAAATATTTAAATTTAGCAATTAAAGACTTTGCCATCCTACCAGCAAAATGGGCTCTATGTGTGTTGATATTATAAAGCTTGTGTGATTCTTTGAGTTAGTCTAATTGCGTAATGTTTTAGTTACCGACAGTGTCTAAAGCTAAGGGACTGGAGAAGCGATACAAGAACAAAGTGTGTGCCAAACTACTTGATTGCATGAAGGTAATAGAAGACAATACATTTTTTGTTTTAATTAATTTTAGATGCATTATGGCATAGTTTCCATGCTACTGCTTGGGGTATTCATGAAACGGCGCCTCTTTGCAATCAAGTGTATACCCCGAAACAGTAAATTTTATATTGTGCGTATAAACCATTTGCTGGGAGCTATAATGCAAAAAAATGATAGTTTTTTAATAATGCTTAAGACGTAGACACTGTTTTCGTGTTTTTTTTTGCAAGAATAATCTAGAAGGGTGGAATAACGTGTCTGTGAGTTTTGTTCAGGGAATGCTAGCAATAGACGCGTGCAACAGGTTAGACGTGTACAAAGCTCTACGTCACAAAGTTTTCATCCCAGAAGTCGCCATGGATGAGTCATACCACCCCACTCAAGGTCATCACAGGTCAGTTAGGATTTATAATTACGCTATCAGGTTTTCAGGATAAAAACGTGTTTTTGAATAGAGTAACTGAATCACTCTTTATCTTGGTTCATAATCAACTTGTTCTGAACATGTAGCGAAGATGTAACGTCTAATAAGTCGGATTAGTGCTTGCCTGCTTTTTGTCGGCTTAGATGCCGCAGCACAGTGTTTACTTATCGTTTGAGCAATTTGCAAACAATTTGAAAGTGTTTATATGTATTCGTGTAATTGTGTTGTTAAACGAAATCCAAGAAATTTGACTGAAATACGATTTTTCAATGTTTTTGTCTGTTCATTCTCCTCGCAGCCTCAAAAAAGCAATGGGTGGATCTTTTTCTTCATTTTTTCAAAATTTCGATTTGAACACAATAATTTAAAAAACCGATTTTGCCCGTTTTCACTTACGATTGTTTCGCCTACTTTGATTTTATAAAATGAGCATTTCTGAATGAAAAATGTGACGAAGAGTTGCACGTTCGTATCTACTCTTGAATTACTTTAAATATGTCGGAATTTTTTTCACAATCATTTTTTTTTGCTTGAATACTGGATAGATTTTGGCATCGAGAGTAATGCGAAAGTCGACTTCGCCTGTGAAAAAAGAATTGTATCTAATCAAATAGTATGATTTCCAAATTTTCAAGATGCCCACTAAAATAAAAATGACACATTAACAAGCTTGCGAGCGTAATGTGTAAGTACGAACCTTCTTTTTTTCTAACCTCGCAAATAAAAGTTTTATTTTCTAACCGCACTCGCGGAACTTCTGCTATAATCACGATCTGTAGACTTAGAAATTTCGTAGCATCTGTTATCTGCTTTATTTGTGGCTAGTGTGTGTGGTTACACCAGCGAAGCGTAAAATTTACTAAGCGAATCGTAAAAAAATTGTTTTTCTAAGCCAAGTTGCAAATATAATTGCTCATTTGGTGGCATTTTAGATATGTAATTTAATCATGTTCAAGCTTGAACAATTTAATTTCAAATGTTGAGGCTTTTTTTATTTATAGTGTTTGGTCCTGTTAGAAACAAATTTTGTATAATAAAAATGTGTGGGATTTGTTTTTAGTTTTTTTTGCGACATTTTGGAAAATTTTTGCATTTTTCGTGGAAGTTTCAATTTTCTCAAAAACTACCAATTTTCCAAAAAAAAATGGTACTAATGGAAAAATCGGCTGCTCTTCTATGTGTCTGCTTATTTAGTTAGTCTCTTTTAATTTTGCCGCACGCTCTACAACTTTCGAACCCATGAATATTGTAATGAATATTAAATGCAAAAATCTGAGTTTTCTCTTCTTGTGCTAGATTTATGGAATAAGTACTGATTATGGAATACTATAATATATTGATCCACTTTTCTTAAGTTAGTTTAGTTTGCTCAAAAAAGTTATATCATGAAAATTTTTGAAAATCAAAGAGCTTTAAGGTGATATATTTGTTTTCTTAGAAAATGAAAAACGAAAAAGTGCTCAGAAAAACATGGTGAAAATCGAATTTCAGAAATGCGAATATCCATCGATAAGTTTCACCGCTCTAATTAAATGCTCATTTTTGAAACAGGTCAACCGGCAGTAGACCAGTGACGTCATCAACACCGGCATTGCATTCTCAGAACTCGATCTCGTCCCAGTTCGGATATGGCGGAGGGAGAGGAGTAAATGGGGGAGGAGGTGTGAACGGAAATGTAGGGGTTAACCGGCACTCGATTGCTGTTCATATGAATGAAGTGACAAATGGGGCTACCAATAGTTTGTAAGTCACGTGTCTTTATACTTGTCAGTAATGCAACACCATTTTTAAGCTCAATAGGAACTTAACCACATGAAAATAGTTTGAATGATATGAAATCAAGAACCAGATTTGACTCTGTTCCGCTTTCCCCCTCACATTTGAATTTCAGTTTTGAAAAACTCTGAAGTTGTCATGCAATGAAAAAAATCGTAAATGACAAAAAAAAACTAAAGCGTACATTATTAAGGTGCTGTGGAGAACAGTTTTGGTATTCAGATAGAAGGCTAGAGCACCAACTTGGGTAACGCGCTTTCCTCGATGAGAGGCAATGTCGCCCAAACAAAAATTTATTTGCCAAAAGAAAGTTCTTATCAATTTCATTTTTTTTTCTTCTCGATACTCAAAATGCAATTCAGTCGGTCAATTGATTGCACATCAACCATCTACTTGCGTTTGCTGACGCCTTTTTGTATCCTCCTATGGTTTTTGCTTGAGGAGATAGCTAGCTCAATTGGTCATTAGAGGGGCAGATTGTTCAATTGATCCAAAATTTGTTCAGGATCAAATTTTCTTTTTCGCGATTTGACTTTTGATTTCTATTAAATTTAGTTTATCTCCGTAAGTAAAAGGAAAGAAAAATCTACTGTCGAACAGCAAAATTGTTAAGGTCCTGAAAAACGTGATCAACTTCTAATTTGAAGATGGAATTCATTCTTAGGTTTTTCAGCGAAATAAAAATATAACCTTTTGATCCGGTTTTCTCAAATTGGTTTAGGTTTATTTCGCTTGCGATTAGCAAGCGTTATCAAATCGGAAAATAGATTTTTTCGAGCTAACAACTAGTTTAACAAAATCAGTTGAATCACTTATGATGATATGCAGCTGACAGGCTCAATTTCACGAAAATCCAAATTTAACTATTCGGTGGGTACTTGTTACAGATATGCTATATCTGGAACTCAAACCTTTGCATTCATAATTATAGATTTTCGATAGTTTTTTCTGCTAATGATTATTCGGCTGAATGTTTCCGACTTAAGCTTTGTCGGTCCGGCTTCCAATTTTTGAAGTCCACTTAGCACTCGCTATATGGACAACGCACATAAATATAAATCTAAGAAAGAAAACTGTTTTAATTAAAAAGATGATTTCACGATAATTTTCGCAAGACCAATTCTCAAATCAAATGAAAAAAGAGTAGCCAGTTCTCAAGCAAATAACGCGGAATGTTCCAACCACAATGCTGAAAGCGAGAATTAAGAAGAGCCAGTTCCCAAGCAAATAACCCAGAATGTTCCAACCGCAATGCTGAAAGCGAGAAATTAGATTAAACTGAAAACAATTTTTTTTTTTCAGTAATTGTACTGAATTTGCTGTTTTTGCGGTCTTACGTTTGTTTTCTTTTTAAGTTTAGTTTTTCGTTTTGTTAAAAGGAAACCAAACTGCAAAATCATAGGGCAGTTTATACAAGTCACGAAAAAACAATCAAATTCTAGTTTCGATGTTGGATTTTAATTTTCAGGTATGCCAGCGGGTTAAAAACTTCCAATTGATCTAAATAATTTCCATTGTAAAAAGGGTAAACTCGAACAAAAAACTGTAGAGGTGAAATCCGAAAGTGAAGCCTTGTACAACTCACCATATAACACAAACCTTGCATTGCAAAATAACAAAAACAGAGATGAGAGCCTTGGAAAAATTAAGTTTTCTTATGTATAGAAAAAATGACCTATCAAAAACGTTCAACGGTTTGTGCTGATTTTGTCCTGACTAATTGTTTTCTCAAAAAACATGGATAATTGGACAACTTAATGCTGTATTAGCGTAATAAATCAGTCTTATAAAGCAGTAACTAAGCCAAAGAGTTTTTTAGCAGATGCCAAAGTATATCCAATGAAGTGATAAAAGAGAAAACTGAAAAATTGGTTTAGTGAAACTGCCTTACAATCGGTGCCTTTTTTACAATCAAAATTATGAACAGATTTTTATTAGAGCGAACAACTAAGAATACTGAACTGCTCAACAAAGTGTCTGTATGTGGGTGTTACTTGCAATTTTTTTTCTCCAATTTAACTTCTCTGACAATCTGCGGAGTTTCAGCTAATTGGCTGTTGGCTTATTTCAGTTGTTGTTGTTTTAACCTTGCGCTGGAGGCCGTCTCGAATGGTTCAGAATGGTTGTTCGCGCTTAGTTTTGTTTGTGCTGTTCTTGGTTGCTTGATTTCTACTCGTCTCAGTACTTATCGGTAACATAAGATTGTTTTGAAATTGCTCCAGTGTTTGCTAGGTAAACACTGTGCAATTCTCGAGTTCTGTTGGCCCTCGGAGGATATTAGGACTGATGATATAGAAACCACAAGTGCTTCATCTCCTTGATGGTGTTGATGTAAAAAGTCACGAGTGGCAGCTGTTTTTCATGGTTGCTTAGTTTCGGAGGCTTTTTTCCTAGAAATTTGCTGTGTTCATTTTTTGTAGTAAATTTAACTATTGGTGTGGATTTTTTTTATTCCTATCCTATACTGTTTGGCGGTCACATCACCGTTTTGGGTAAAAAAACTGGCAATGTCATATGATGTTGTTGCTGCAAGGTTGATTTAACTGTGCGCTTGGACTGTGTAGAATTGACGGTGTGGTTGTCAACTCTGTACGGCAGATGACATCCCAGTAAAAACTGCTTCGCTATCGTTTCGCTGTGCGTTCGAACAGGTAAAATTTGTGTTTCAGTGTGTAAATGATCAATTGGTGACATTACACACCCAGTTATAGTTCTTAATGCCCTAATTTGTTTTGTCTGCAGTTCTTTCACTTAGTATCATGTAAACTGGGAGACCAGATGGATGCGGCATCGCTAAGGACGCTACGACTTTTTGTTGTGTAAGTGAGTTCCAGGGTCTCCTTATCGCATCCCCATGTGGTTCTTGCCAATTTTTAAAGGTTGTGATTTCTACCATGTACTTTTTGAAATCATTTATAGATATGCTGCCCAAACTTCATTAGCCCATCAAAGGTAACGCCTAAAAGATTTGGCCCACATTTGATGATAGTTATATAGTTATATCATCTGCATAGAAAGTTTGTTAAATGTCCCTATCAGACCCAGGTAGCTTGGAAATATAGATATTAAAAAGCGATGGCGAGAGTACCCCTCCTTGAGGAACTTCTTGTTTTACACTACGCCTTCTGGAGGTTTTGTCATATTACTCGACACATGTAAAGCTACATTGGACGTATCCGCTCACCCATATTTTTGTGTTGTTGCTTAGACTGCTTTCTAAGATATCGTTAAGAAGTACTCTGTGGCTTACAGTGCCAAACCCCGCGGTAAGATCAAGCGCCACTATTTGTGATCTGTCAGGAGTGCGTGCTTTGTCATTCCTCTCTTAACCTTAATAGAGATGCAGTTTAGAACAGTTACTGTGGAACTCGATTTTCTGAAACCATGCTGATGTTCAGCTTATGGGATATTGAGATCAAACTTTGGTAGTAATAGCCGTTCTGTTATTTTAGCCACAGGGGACAGGAGAGCATAAGGCCTGTAGCTTTTTGAATGCTCTGGATCCTTTACCGGTTTCAACAGTGGGATGATTTTCCCTACCTTCCAATTCTGCGCGATTACGCATGTGCTCAGTGACAGATTGATCAGGTGGGTTAAAAATACCATCCCTTTAGGCCCTACATAATGCAAGTGTATACGGGCGATTTGATTCGGCTCGATTGCTTTGCTCTTTGATTGTTTTATAGCTTCTTGCACCATTAAAGGCGAGAGTCGTACTTCGTCAATTGTCAAACTTTAAGTTTCCTGACAATGGGCTTTTTTGCTTTCGTTGCCAACTCAGGGTGAGGCGTGAACTGATTAAAAAACTTGGCGGACTTATGTGGATCGAAGGTTTCTATCGATTCGCCAAACTTGATTGACTTGTTACTTTGTGGTCTGGACGTGCAACGGATAAAGCTTTAATGGTTGACCATAGTTTTTTTGCAGTTGACCCTGCAGTCAATTATATCCAGGAGCTAAGTCCATTTGTCTCTTTTGTAATCCTGTGTTGCTTTATCCGTTTTCCGATCGATCTCGTCTATATCTTTCCAGGATTTGCTGCCTGAGCTTCGTCATCTTTTTTTAGTTAACTTAATAGCTTTCGGGGGAGCGTCGACTTTTTCTCCTCTGAAGGTACCATGAGGGATATGCCTTGAGGCGTGTTCATAAATTGTATCCCCTAGAAATTTTTCGCCTTCGTGTACATCTTTGCTGGATTAGTGTGACTGAAAGCTACATCTTTGTCCTCTTTGATCCTTGCCCAATTGGCGTTTTTAAAATTCATGTAAGTCCTCTTGCTTGAACGTAGCGGTTGAATGGCGCGGTTTAATGTTGTTTAATGTTCTAGTTTTTGCTTGTTGATCAGTTTTCCAGATCGAACGCATCGCTAGTGTGGGGCTCAGTAACGTAATATCTGGAGAGCTCTGTTTCCTTGGTTACCCTCGTTGGCGTGTCTTCGTTGATAACGATTAGTTCAGAATCGGAGATTTCATTTGCTAATTCAGTTCCTCTTTTATCGGTATCCAGCTTAGAATGCCACAATTTATGGTGTCCGTTGAAATCTCCCATTATAACTGTATCTTCTTGGTTGAGCAAAGGTTGGATGCTGCAGTGATAACCTGCTTTACAACTTGAGGATGGTGGTGTGTAAACGTTGTAAAGAGTGATGTTATAATTGCCAGAGAGTAGTTTCACTCCTAGCTGTTCAAGGTGTTCATCGTTTGATTGATTGCTTCGATTTTTCGGTACCTCAAGTTTTTTGTATTATAAAGACCAGACCTCCACGTTTTCCTCTGCTTGCAGCTCTAGGTTTGGAGACTATATCATAATCGGGTGGCAATTTGGGGCAGGTATTCGGGAGCATAGTTTCTTGAATTGCCGCGATGAGGATTTGGTTAGTGTGCATAAAATCGCAGATAACAGAAAGTTTCGGTCTGAGGCCAACTGCATTTAGTTGTAAAATATTGTAGTTTCTTGTTTGCTTTAATTTTTTTTAAAAACGTCTCGGTTACGATTATAGGCCTTTTGTTTAAAATTTTTTGGCTGCTATTTTGGGCTTTGCCAGTTTGGTTGTTTTGGTACATCTGCGTTACATGCAATGAACCCGCGATTCCACTCATTAACACGTTTAAGTGCCGAGCGTTTTAAGTGCATCCTTTACCCATAATGGCACCATATGCTTGATTGAGTCGTAAGGATAGATTTGAGACAGATGTTCCATTCATATCTTGGTGCTGGGTTTCGTTCAATCCCTGATATTAGGAGAGTTAGCTTTTTGTCAATTGCAGCAGTTCGATTGAGCCGGAGCAGGGTTGCTGGTTTATTCTAGTCATTTGTCATAAACACCGGTGCTGGCACCGGCACCAACAACCATTTGTGTTCTTGACAGCTCCTTGGGTGGGATAGATGGCACTTGGGTCTTTACCGCGTGTGTGCGAGGAGACGTGGCTTTCCCACAGAGGTTTCAATTCATAAAGCCGCTTTATTTCAGTCGGCTTATTTACCGAATTTATTTTAAATCTGGGGCAGTGTTTTTTGATATAGGTAAGACTGTCACTAATTTTCGAATTGCCATAGCCGACTTCGCTAAGACCTCTTGGAAAAAGTTTTAAAACTTAACTCACAAAAGTATATATATTTTTTGTTTTTTAATTTTTTTTTTCGTTTTTCACTTCCTGTGTCAGTTGTTATTTTACTCAAAGTTCTGTTTGCTAAGTTTAGTCGCCATGATGTTTTCATCCTACTGATTTAATTGTAGCTACACTCATTTCGGTTCCAATCTCTTGATTGAATTGTAGAGTTCGATTCTATTTGAGAGTTGTAGAGAGAGGGAGTTGGGGAGTTTTTGTCGGTCGTCTTGTGTAATCTATCGCAGCAGTTCCCGGGGCCTCTAGTGGCAAAACCGACATAGAAGTGGAACCAACATTCCCTGTGAACGCGTCTTTGTGCTGGTATCATCGCCTCCTCTCTATAGCTCACTCAAGAGCGAGGTTTGGTTGTCGTTATTGATGCCCGTTCTAGGGGCCAATTTTTTTTAGTTATATGGGAGAACCGATAAAAACTCCTGTTACTTGGGGTTATGTGGTAAGCTGCAGATGTTTGGCAGCTTTTTAGGGATACTCTTATAGACTATCGATGATAAATGAGGTAGGGTGTACTCGGAAATTAAACAGAGCGTCAGTGTTGTGCGCTCCTGAATAGCAATTTGCGTAGACGTCAATTTATTATTCAATCTTTGATGGTAACTGTTAAGGTGGTTGGATACCCCGATCCAAATTGTGCTAGCGCATGTCTGGGGTTCAGTCAACTTAGTTTTTGTTATCTGATATTATTGTTGGAGTTCTGCTAATTAGCTTTAATTTCTCGTTAAGGAAACTCTTATTTCAGTGGCATGAAGGTTTTTGATCCCGCAAACATATTTAAGCTTGAAGATGCTCTCCTGGTTATTCGGAATCGGGTGTTCAATTTTGGGTGTTCAATTTTAGTAGAACTAGTGTAGTCGAGAGTAGACCTGATGTTCCCGTTGTACCTTCATAGCTTACAGTATTGTGATCTCCTCTGTGCTCTTGTTAACATCCAGAAGCACGTTTAGAGAGCCTTTCATTTTGTTTTCTGACCGGAAGTATTTTTATTTCGTGTAAATGCGTGATATCGCTCGTTTTTACGGAACCAGTAATTGTTCTTTGTGCAGTGTTTTGTTTAACTCTCAGACGTTGCCAGTTAGTGTTGCTCAGTGTCTGGTCGAATTGGGTGATCCATATTTCAGTACATTTCTCCCAATTGCCTTGTAGTTTCTCGTGTTTCTTTGGTGCAACCCCAAGTAAGCCGGCAAGTTTTTTCAGAGCTTTTTACAGTGTTCATTAAGGTTAACTTGGTTGTCCAATGTAACGCCTAGAATTTTTGGGTTTCGATTGGCAGGTAGCTGGGTGCCGTAAAAAATGACATTTGGTTCTAGCTTAACCTCATTTGCCCAGGTTGAACAGATAGATGTTGTAAATATATCTTTTGAGAGTGACAGATTTGTTTGTAAGGCAGGTGTTGAGTTTTTCGAAGTATAGATTTATGGTATGGGTTAAAATGCTGATGTTGGGACTTGGCGTTGTTATGGTAATAATGTCTGCGTATGTTGTTACTTTGATGCTATTACTTTCAAGTAATGGCATTTGAGTCATAAATAGATTTAAAAGGACCGGGGATAACACATCTTGGGGAACACCTTGTTTCGCCTTCCTGCATTTGGATTTAGTATCTCTGAAGCTAGGCAAGAATCCATCGTTTTGTGTTATTAGATAGTTTCGAGCTGGCGTTATCGTTGAGTGCATGGCAGTGATCAACAGTATCAAAGGCTGCAGTCAAGTCTAAAGCGTTCTTTGACATGGTTTTGCCTTGTTCAAACCGGCTTTTATGTAGAACGGCAATTAAGGGCAGTACTAGTTGATCTTTTTTGCCTAGAGCTGTGCTAATGTTCTCGAGAATCTATGTTGAAGTTAAATTCAGGTAAAAGTAGGCGCTCTATAAGTGTTGCTACTTGAGAGTGCAGTGCAATCGGTCTTTAGCTCTTAGTTTGCGCTGGATCTTTCCTGGTTTAGCTATGAGTGTAATTCTTCCCACTTTTCTGGTATGAATGCATTACTCAGTGATAGGCTCATTAAGTCTCTTAAAAGTTTAATGGCTTGTTTTCCATTGAAAAGTAGATGTATTTGTGCTATGTTTTCTGGTCCGAGCGCTTAGCTTTTTTTGCTCGACTTAACTGCTTCTTCCACCGTTTTCATGGAAATTTTAACTTCGTTAATTTCTAGTTGCTGTAAATTGCCTATAACTGCCCTTTTTCCTTTTTGTTTGAGTGGGGGGTGAGTTGTTGGTTTAACATACATATTTTTGGGTGTTGTAAATTGGCCCATCATTAAAAAGTATGGGTTCGTGTTTTGGCTTTGGTGTTTGATAGTCCTTTGACTGTAGACCAGAGTTTACTTGTTGCTCCTCGATGGTCAACATTTTCGAGAAACTCAATCCATCCGCTTTTTTTAACCTCGACTAGTTTCTTATTTTTCTGATGTAGTTCTTTTATTTTGGGGGCTCCATGGTGCTGTTTTTGGAGTTTGTTCCTTTCTTGTGAAAGTTTGAGTTTCATTTGGAAAGTTGGACTTTAACTCTGGTGGTTTAACTCGGGTGGCAAAGGTAAAGCTCAATTACTTTAATTGATTGTTGGTCTATGTGAGCGTCTTGTTGGGGTAGTTTATGTGTTTGGTAGTCGATACTTTCATTGAGAAAAATGCAAGTTCACCTCCTTTGCCGCAGTTGCTAGGTCGGTATTGGGCAACGATTTAGTATCCATGTGGGAGTTTAGGTTCATTAAATAAGAACGTTTTTTGTACTGCTGCAGTTTTAGTGGCAGTTGTTGTCATGTAGTGTATTATATCTAATTTACGCCATAAGCCGTTTCCATTGAGTTGTAGGATTTTAAGTTGATGCTCATTTTTTGGTGGGAGTGGTTATTGTTTAAGGGTGTCAGCTGAATTAATTTTATAGTAGTCACTTTGCCCACAATAAAAACTGCGTGACCATTGGTTTATATGTCGTCCTTCGCTCTCCTCATTTCCCTTCTCTCTTCTTTTCTCTTTCAAAAATCTCCTTTTCTTTCTTTGGTTCTCGCATGAGACCAGTGTAGTGTGAATAGAATTTAGGCACCTCCCAGTTTGAGGGTGCGTAATCCAGCCGCATAGAGCTATCCATTCCTTGAACTGCTTTCATGCTATAGTTGTTGTATCGCAAGTGGCGCAAAGCTCAGCTTCGCTTCTGTGTCAAATATACGCCAATAATTAATTGTTCTTGAATTTCAAAGAGCTTTAATGGCATGCCTTTTTTTCTTGAAAATTCGAAAGTTGAGGTTTTTTTTTCAAAATTATGTCAGTGATTTTTGTTTGCTTCTGCTCATTGGCTACTTTCCAACTGCCGGTTGGCTATATGTACCCCTGCGATAGCAAGGGTATTGCAATCGGGTAATAGACTGTTTTCCGTAAATAATTTGTCCACAGGACTCACTTCTGCAGTCCTTCACAAATTCTCTTTGAAAATGTTCATTTCTTCGTCCTCTTTGCAATCCTACTCCTCTCGGTTGCAAGTTTTAACCAGGGTTGAGTTTGTTATTTTAAATATCCCTTGCTATTTATGTTGGTTGTGATTTTTTCAACTCGTTTTGTTAAAATATATTTTTGTCCTTAATTCGACTTAGTTGGCTCGGGCCTGTTTTATATCTGCTTAGTGGCCTAATTTCGAGTGGTTTCAATAGAAACATACTTATTATGTTCATCTCGGGATCGAACAAAATTCTGAAAATCCTAATAGAAATTAGAGTTCAAGTTTTTTCATGACAACCTTTTGTTTTGGCTTTTTTGTGTTTCCTTTTTTTTCGGCTTGGTAAGTTTCCGCCTTTCGATGGGCCAAAAAACTTTGTGATTGCATCTCTGTGTTTTGAGGGCGAGGGGGACTTAATAACTTCTTATTAGTCTTAAAAAATTTTGATTCTTTTGTTTTTTCGGCTTGATAGATCTTGGCCTATATTATATTGGCTTAGTCGCCACATATTACGTCGTTTCACGAGCTGTTTATGTGTTTTGAGGGTGAGGGGGTCTTAAAAACTCTCAAGTGATCTTAAATTTTTTACGGCTTGGTTTTTTATTTATTTTCCTTTTTTTCGGCTTAATAGGTTCTGGCCAATATTATCTCGGCATAATGGCAGCATATTGTTTCATTTGACGCATGAATAAAGTTTGTGTGTATGTGTTTGTGTTTGTTTGAGGTGAGGGGAGTTGATTTTTTTTTAATTTGGCCGAATGGTTGTCGTCTAAGGTATTTCCGGCTTTGTTACCGCGTGATAACTTTTGTTTCGATGCTAGTTTCTTTTCTATTGTCTTGGCTCGTTGTTTTTTCAAACCTCGCCTTATCGAAAGATTTAGCCCAAAATTTTCGAATTTTTTTCGACTTAGCGGCTTTCCTGTTTTGAATCTAAAGTGGCGCAAAGCTCACTTCACCTCTTGTGTCAAACGTCACTTTGGGTGTCAAACGTTAATTGTTGCTATAAGTTAGATTAATTGACATTCCTGCGTGTTTCAAAGTATCCTTAAATTAATGCAAATTAGGTTACTTATCCTTTTATTCATTGAAATCTACTATAGAAAGAGTGTAAAAAGAAATCACTTATGATAAATTTGTTTTTTTTTGCGATTCTTAGGGAATCTCGGAAAGATTACAACTCACTCCGTAAACCATCCTCACGCGACGCGTCTATGCTGCTGAAGAGAACAACATCCAACAAAGACGCCTTATTCGGAGCATACAGAGACGCACACGAATCCAAACTTAATTGCGACACTCAAGAAACGTTAGAGGAAGAAACGATAGCCAACAAAGACAATCCAAGCACACCTAAATACTCATACATGCCAAGCAAAGCTAACTGCAAACAAACCAAATCTTCATTTATTGAAGATGCGATCAAAAATTTCTGGGCTAGCCCTAACTCAATTGTAGCTCCTCCGTCTAATCTGGAAAATTCGAGTGTTCCAGCTTATTCTCAGGTTCCAATCACACCTTCGCCAAGACTTTCATCCCATAATACTGAACCACAGCCTTTTCAAAAAGCAGCACAATCAAATGCTAATTTTACAAGTACTAATGATAAGCAGTTGAAATCACAAGTTAACAAGGTCTCGCATGCAGGCGGAGACGCTTTACCATTCGCAGACGACCTGGAGGCTTCTATGATGAGTATAGAAGCTTCGACTGACAAAGAACTACGTAGGATCCCCATTGTAAATGCAGGACCCAAAATGAGTTTAGATTTTGAAAGTTATAGAAAAAAGAATCAGCACCCGCTTTACAGTGCACCGAATACGCCCGGAATTGTAGGCGATGAGTTTGGTCTTGAGTTTGATATAAGTGATGATGAGTTTTCAGAAGAACCAAGTAAATCAAGTGCAGTTACAAGAGATACGAGTTCGGATAGTTTTGATGAAGCTGAGTTTTCAAATAAAAGTGTGACAGAACGCATAGAAAAAGATCTCCCAATTCCCAAAGTACCAAGCTTCGAGACTGGACCAACTTTGAAAGTATCGAATGTATCATTTAATAAAGGTAATTCTCGACTTATGGCAGCTCCTCTTGTGGACGAAAATTTCCCCATAGAAGATGAATGTGATGAAATTTTGGAGAACATCACTAGGACTTGTACATCTGGAGATATTGCCAATGATGTTGCTCCGATTTATGTAACTCGTGCAAATGAAGTAACAGAACCTCATGGTGTAACTTATCCGAAAGATGCGACTGGTCCCCAAGACAAAATAAGCCTTAACAGTCCCATTACGACAAATGACTCGGCCGAAAAGTTCTTAAAACACGAAAAGAACTCAGGAGATTACACTGAGACATCCATCGATTCTGGTTACAGCAATAGTTGCATGATAAAAAATTCAGAACCGAGAATGGAAATAGCGTTAGATGAGACTGAAACAGACTTGAAGGAAATCAAAGAGCATCAAGTTGAAGAACTGGGAGAGAATTCGGGCTATAAAGATTGGCGACTGGATTCAGCTCCGAAGTCTCACAGGCCTTTGTCTTGGAAATCGTCTGCGGAAGCGACACCGGTTTGTATTTTCTCATTTGATTATACTTATTCCATGTGGCTAAAATTTTTACTATGTTTGGAAGGGAAAATTTTTTATGTTCACGAGAGTTTTTCGGGTTTAGATGAGTTAAACGTTATCATTTATCTCTTAAAAGTCATTAGATATAAATTATATCATATAATGGAGTTTTAGTTCCTGTCGGTGTTACATTTACTATTTTTAGATGTAGACTTCTTCATACTTTTTACCATTTTTCAAAATCAATCATTTTCACCCTTCCTTCTATCTATTTGATATTTTCACCCTCTGACATTGAGTTTTCACTATGTCACCATATTGTTCTGCTGTTTCTTTTTCCTCACTCTATGTCATCACAGCAATGCGATAATTCGTAACAAAAGGCTAATCGTGCAAAAAGACAACCTCAACTAAACTTGGATGCATAACGACCGTACTTTAGTTACGAAAAGGCCATTACCTTAGCGGGTGTGAAAATAAATGTGAATCATAATTCACAAAACTGCAGCTATGCGAGCCAAATCTGAAAATCATAGAAAATTGTGGTCTACCTAACTTATCGTTTGTTTGTCTTCTTGTGCCATTTGTCACTCTATGGAGTTAGCTAGTTGTTAAGATTCAATGAGCGTAGTGAAGACTCTTATATAAGTCGTGATTTTTTTCCAGGAAAAATTTGTTCACGCTCAAATATGATTTTTTGTGGTTTGACTTCCGGGAGGCAAACTCCAGTATCGAACAGAAAAATTATACAAGTCACCAAAAGTGTGAATAACTCATGTTTTGAAAGTGGATTTGAATTTCATGATTTGCCACCGGAATAGTAAATTTACCATTTGTTTTTTTTTTTTCAGTGAAGTTCGAAAGTTGAAGTTTAAAAAAATAAGTCAGTTTTTTTTTGTTTCCTTGCGTTCATTGACTCTTTTCCAACTGTCTGTTGGCTATGTTTATTATTGTGAGGTGTTGCAATCGCATATCTGTAAGTCAATAGTGTAGTGTCTAGTTAGTCATTTCATTTCAGAGTGGGATTCTTTCTTCTTCTGAAACCACAACTTCTAAAGTGACTTCTGCTACTCAAGTTGTCGTCTCATCTAGTTGCCACTTAAATGACAAAAATATGACTGAAAACACACTTTGTTCACAAGAATCCAAACCAAACACACCTGTTATTCTCACCAATCACGAATCTCGTGTTGTTGATCAGTCTGTTCACATGGCTGTATTAGGAACAGATCACCTGGTCACTGCTAAAAATGACAATGACTACCAAAACTGTACTTCATTTCATTCTGTGACTAGTACTGTTACTCACCCAGCTGTTGATCTTACTGATAAAATATTGGCAGATTCTAACCAAAACGAATCTGAACCCAAAGGACTCGAGACAGACACAAGCGTTCTTGTTACTAAAAACAGTCATTTGGCCTCAAACGGAAATTTGGATCCTGAAAAACTTGACGCTTCAAATTGCCATCTTAACAATGCTGAGGTAAAAAATGAGCCTGCTTCAAGTTTGGTAGACTCAAACCCCACTGCTGTTGATAAATCTGCAATCACAGCAATCGAGACTTCTTCTCAAAATTCTATTTCTTCTCTTCTTAGCAATTCAGAACCTCGAAATGCACATGTTTCTAATACTACTTTGAACTTCGATTTACCCGACCATGGTTCCCCTTACACGAAAACAGCTTTGATTTTGATTAATCAAAAAGGACAAAGACCAATTTCCTTATACTGCGAATCATCAATCGCTGGTAGATCGAACGATCAGCAAAAATGCAGTAATTATAATTCAATCACACAAAGTAGTGTTGCTCCCCATTCAATCAGAAAATCAATTTCTCCCGCTAAGTTCGGTAAAAATGACGGATTGTCGAAGGATGAGGATAGTCGGCCTAGTCATAGCGCACTTTCGAAGTGTTACGACTCAAGTTTGAGCAAGGTTGAAGAAGATCTAAGCGCGAGTTATGCTTCCGCGCGAGACGCCATAAATTCGCCCGGAAGCAGCGTGAACTTGACCCCCAATGTAGAAGTTTGCGGGGTTAAGCTCAGGGTACGTACTTTTCAAGTTTGTTCACTCACTTCTTTTCCTGTCATCTTGCACTGTTTGTGAATCATTTTGTCATTCTTTTCTACCTAAGCTATCATCCGTCATTGATCCATATCGAAGTTTTTAGTTTTTAGATGATGATGTAACACGCATTAGTATAGTAGTTAGTTTTTAGCAAGTAATAAATGATAAACGCTCACAAACCCTCTTTTTGGGGACACCACGTGATATAATGCAAAATCCCGGTTCATTATTAACTTCTTTTTACACAATCAAGTTTTTATTCGGGAAGTCCACTTTTTTCCGAACAAGCTATTATTTATAGCTATATTTCGATTCGAAGGATATTAAAAGAATTCTTTGAAAAATTCTCCCAGTGTTGAGAAAAACCGGTTTAAATTTTTTTGTTTCTTTGTCTAAGCTCGAGCGAATAAAGTGAGCGAGCAGGCTTGTAATAGGCTTATAATAGTTATTTTTAAAATTATCAAATTAACTATTGCTTAGCTTTACTCAAGTGAAAATTGTTCTCGAAATGACTTTCAGTGCCTTCGTGTGAATAAAATCTTGAGTACGAATAAAAAAATTTCTGCATAAAATTATTTTAAAAATTGAAAGTTTTTCGTTTTCATTTTTGTTTCATTATTTATTTTATGTAAAGAACTGTTGTCAAATGCACCTTATTTATTTCTATTATCAAACTTTATAGGCTTTCGTTTAGATCCTCTCATCAAATCAAAAACAAAAAACGCGACGCAATTTGAAATAGAGCAACTGTTTTTTTTTTTAAAGTCGGATCATTCTGTGCACAGCACCCGGCTACCCTTGTTGATTCAAGTATTTTCTTGCATTTTTTTTTCGTTTTTCGCTGGTGTTTCCAAAGTGCAATTTGGCCTCTCTCTCATAAATATGCAATAATAATTTCGTTTCTGTTATCAGAAGGCTAAGGACTCGCACAGAATCAGAGAACTGAGATTAACTGGTTCGAAGAGCCTCTACACTGAGTTACCAGAGTCACATGTTCAACTGGACAGCCCGCCTTGCTACTTGCCACTATCACCAGACGAACAACTCACCCCAGTTCACCCTGTCAAGTCCCCAATGACGAAGACAAACCCCCTGGTCCAGAGATCGAAACTAGCTCAGCTGGACTTGGCACAGAGACCGAAGAATGCAGTGACACAGCCTGCGAGAACTTTCAGACCCCTAATGACGCGGCACAGTGATGATCCGGCTAGGGCACCTCCGTTAGCCAAGTCTGAAATATTCGAAGGTTGATAATTTGAGTAACCTTTCTACCCTACTGTATTCAATAAGCAATTCTGAAAAATGGATTTCGTTAACGATCTAACTTGAATGAAATTTTTTACTTTCGGAAGTTTCCAGTCTTGCGTTTTTAAAGGATTAAATTAAAAGTGAGTTAACAATTTATGTTGTTCTGTTTCTTACAGTCTGGAGCTCGAAGCTTTCTCCTGTTTATTTACGCTAGCCAGCTTGCGTTAGTGTATTAGTACGAGCCTTCTTTTTTTCTAAGCAAACTCGCAAATAATCACGATCTGTGCTCTGTTTTATTTGAGGCTAGTGTTTGTGATTAATTAAAAGTCCGTGGATAGTGCGTGAGACTCATATTCTTTCAGTCGCAGATCGAAAATACATGATCTAGCCAAATTTTTACAAATTCGAGGCCGATTCCTACTTTTCTTATTGCACTTTATAGAGCTGATTTTTGTCGTGTTCTGGCTAGTGTTTGCGAAGCGCAGCTTCGCCTCTGTGTTCAAACTTTTTCTAGTTGTTGTCTAATATACCGATGTAAAATTTTTTCTTGGTGATTAAGCGTCTAAATTTTTAGAGGATATCGAGTCAGTGGAAAATCGCAGACCCCGTTCTGTGACAGCCTCTGAACAGCACAATGTTTTCTCATTCAACCAGTACTCCCCCAGAAAAACGTCAACGCCAACCGGGACGAGAACTGGGGGAGGGGTGGGATCTAAGGTCAGAAGTGGCAAACGATTGGCACCCAGTCCCTCCTTTAATAATGGCCAAACTACACCCGCTACTTCTGGCGTGACGTCTAACTCTGTTGCCGACATAACGACCATGAGGCTAGTTGAACTCATCTGCCGATTCGATTTTTTCAGGTCTACTAATTTTCTTAGGAAGGATTTCAAGCCCCCAGTAAATAATTTCCCTCTCATAATATGGAAATACTGCTATGGTGGTGCACTATTCTTAAGAGTAATGAACGTAGTGAAGACTCTTATATAGGTCTTGCTGATTTTTTTTAGGAAAAAGTCTTAATTGATGCACTTAGGTATAATGCACTTATTGAGTTCAATTGAAATTCATCTGCTGAAAGTGACGTAAATAGCACTCTCCAAATAGGAACGTGGAAATGGCGCAAAAAAAACGTGCACGATTTCTAGTTTCGAAAGTGGAATTTATTTTTAAGAATTCCCAGTGGAATAAAAACTTTACCTATTGGTCCAGCTTTCTCAAGTTGGGTTCATGTTATCAAGAAAGCGCCCATTAATAATTGTTCTAGAAATTCAAAGAGCTTAAAGGGCATCTATTTTTTTTTTTGAAATTCGAAAGTTGAGATTTTTTCAAGAAAGTCAGTGTTTTTTTATGTTTACTTGCGTTTATAACTCTTTTCCAATCTTCGATTTGCTGTGTTTTTTTTAATAGTAGGGTGTAATGGGAAAAACAGACGCAAAACTAGAGACCTTGAACAATGAACTGCTAAGAAAAGATGGTTGATCTTTGTAGAAGTGGCAGTAGCAAGAAGGCAGGATCGTCTGCAGCGTCTTCCGAGTTTGGTCACGACCCGACTATAGCTGAGACTCCTTCTGGAGGGGGAGGGAGTGGACAGCATGCGACCTCGTCCCCACTGGAGATGTTCAGATTCCTCAACCGCAGTGCCAAGAAGACCATCACCCTGAGACGCAGTTGCAGTTTCGAGTCAATAGCGGAAAATAACAAGTAAATCAAGTTTAAAGCTTCGGAAATTTAAACCTATTTTTAAAAAATGTTTGTTGAACGTGGACACGGTATCACTGTGCAATAAATTTTAGTAAAAAGAGTTTTGCTGGGAGATAAATACCACAAAGTGTGTATTTTGTCGTCTTCTATTATTATTAAAAGTCTTATCTTGATCTTTATTCTTAAAAAGAAAGAAAATCTCGCGTGAATAAGCGAGAAATCCGCGCATCTGGTTGACAGGTAAGTAAGCAGGCATCTCATAACCATCTAACATAGGTTTAACAATTATTAACCTTCGACCTTCAACTTTAAGAAACTCATGTATCCAAAATAGATGTGCGTAAATTTTTACGCAGAAAGGTAACATGGAAATCAAAGATTTATTTTGAAGCCAATACGGGATCGCTTGGATTTGTGATCTATAACGTAGTAGTATATGTTGTATTCTAAGCTTTAATATTTTAGGCATAACAGCTACATGTTTGGCCTAGAATCTGCTAATGCTTTAAACCAAACTTAGAAACAAGTTTAATGTAACGTGTTTTCTGATTTTCCGTACTCGGAAACTTACAAGTCACTCCAATTAAATAATGCAATTAAGCGCTGATGAGAGGTTCACAAAAGTGTAAAATTGGCTTCAATTCCCGGTGTTAATTTCAGGCTACCCCCGGAACCCAAAAAGTCTTTCGGAGGAATGAACTTCCTCAAGCAAATTGGTCTTAAGAAAGCCAAAAAAGGAAACAATAACATCAATGTGGCGTCTTCTTGCTTCCCTGGCCAGTGTGCGACTACAAATGCAACACGCTTCTGCTGTTCGCCTTCAGGTGTCCCAACGGCTTCGTCTCAAATTAAGTACAGATAGATGAACTTAATAAAAAATGATTTCTATTCTGACCTTGAACTGAATTATATTTATCAAGCTTCATGGGAATGTTTTGACTCAACTTTAATGATGATGACGATGATAGAGTTTGCACACTTTTTAGTGTTATTGCAAATGAAAGCATTCCGATTTTCTCAAATTGAACCATGAAGTAGTTGACCTTGAACGGTCATTTTAAGGTCATATAGTTTCTTGAGTTAGTTAAGTTCGTCCCAAAATCGTTACCTGTTCACTTCCATTAACCCTGAAACTTTGCTAGTGTTTGAATGAAACACCTATAATTTATTGCATACTGTTTGTTTATAAAAGCAACATTACCAAATCACATCAATAATTACATCACAAGTCCGTTTTCTCTTACATTGATCTTATTGCTGTCAAAATTGTCTCAAATAGTTTGCAGTATGAATGCAGAATGCTTTCTACAATCTAAGAGGTGTCTATAATTAACATGTACTAATATGTCTCATGTTTTCGATATTTTTGTACTGAAAGTTAATTGACGTAGCTTTGATTTTGGTAACTCGGTGCTCCATGTAAATCTTACCTCTAACGTACGATAAGAATAAATCGTTAAAAAACCATTTATTTTGGTCATACAATTCCGCCGATAATTAATGTTTATACACACTCTTTTATTTCCATTACGACCGTAAAGGTTCGAGGTTCGCGGCATATGCAGACAATGCTACTCAACTTAGATAAGTTCAGAAAGGTTATTTCGTTTTATGATTGTCAGTTCTTGTGCTTGATGTTGATATGGACTGCTTAATGCAGGGCAAACTCCGATTCGTTCATAGTTTGAGCCCAAAAAAAAGTAATGTAAATCGTTTTCGCTATCGCGTGTGCATCGCGTGTTTTTTTTTGCCATTTGAGGCTTACTTGTTTTGACTGAATATCTATTGTATAATGTATCCATAGTTTTAATCGGTTATTTCAACGTCCCGAAGACAACTTAGGGTAAATGTAAACAGTTTTTCGATGGTATAATTATTGCAATGGGTCGAGTAGGAGTTTTTTTTATTCAAAGGACAAAAATAAATTTTCAATATGTTTCAACAGTGTTGTGAAAAACTGGTTCGAAATTTTTTAATTTAGGTTTTTTAGACAAATAAAGCATGCGAGTAGGCTTATTTTGTAATTCCAACCAAAATTGTTTTTCACAAATAATTATGGGAATAGATCGAGTGATATATACTACAGCCATTTCAGTCGTGATTTGAACGAAAAATTATTTATGTGTCAAGACTTTTTCAAATATTTATCTAAAAAATTTTTTTTGCAGCTGTAATTCTTGAAAAAGATGACTAAATTTCATGAAAACTTAATTCTACTGGAAATCATGAATCACACTGCTGTGTTCCGTTTTTTTTTACTACTAGAAGCCAACTCTTTGTTGCAATTTCTACTTTTAGATACAGGTAAAAACTTTCGTAGAACCATCATTTGCAGTATGAAAGAAGTTTCTATAGTCGAATTTTTCTCTTTTCAACCATCCTTTGCAATTTTAGCGAAGTTTCGATGTGAAATTTTTCTCTTGTCATCCTTCAATTTTTTAACCAATTTTTTGTCGAAATTTTCTTTTTCAAAAATTACATACAAAGGTTTGGGGTTCCAGTCCCAGCCGGACCTTGTTTTCTTCAGTATATCCGAAATTAATTTTTTCCTGTAAAAATTGAATTGCCGTCTTTTTGTTAGCCTTTTTAAGTTTTTCGGCTTAGTTGCCACATCGCGAATTGTTATTTTGCTGTAAAAACTTTCATCATAGTTGCAAGTGATGTTCATTGTAGTTTCAGGAGGACTTGGAAACTTTTTTACAAAATTATTTTTTGTTCGGATCAGCAGAAATCTGACTGTCGATTTTTTCGGCTCAGTTTTTGCTTTGTAAATTTTGTTCCGTTGCCATCAGGGGCGGATTTAGGGGGGATCCGACCCCCCCCCCCCCCCTCAGGGATCTGACCCCCTGCCGACCCAAAGGATCCCCCCTTTGTACTCTTTTGGGATATATATTTTTGGTGACGGAAAAAAAAATTTTCTAAAGGCGCCTTTGGCGCCACCAATATATACTAATTTTGAGGGGGGAGCGCGCGACAAAAAAAACACAATTTTTTGGTAAAAATTTTCCAAAAAGTGCCTCCTTTTTCGGCCTATTTTTTTCAAAATTGTGCCTGCGGCGCAGAAATTTTGGCCGAAACGGGCTTTGTAGTGCTTTGGGAGAGCTCGGAAAATCAATTTGGTCGACCTAAAAAAAAAGAAAAAAAGTCGACAAAATTTTAGAATTTTTTTTGACTTGATTATTTTGAAGGAAAATTTATTACGAAAGATTTGGTAGACCTAGTCTTTAACATTTTTCGACCTAAGTTTTGAATGTTTGTGTTATCGCAAGTGATGCGAAACTCAACTCTGCCTCTGTGTTAATTTTGGCATTGCCTTCCTTTTGTGAAATCGTGTTGTTCAATCTGTGGAAAGCAAAACTTTTTCTTAGGAGATTCTAAAAAGTATTAAATTATATTGAAAGTTTGCAGTGCTTAAGCATTTATACTGTGAATTTGCAAAAACATACAAGCATCTTTGTTTAACAGTTAATATGTCGGCTAAGTTCTTGGAAATTTTTTCCTCTGACCTTCGCAAATGAGATATGACTTTGTATTCGGGAGTGTTTTAGTTTTTTCTCAGTATTTTGTTCTTCACCCAAAAACAGGTACCACAACTACTCATCAGAGTCGTTGAGTGATATATCATGAAAATTTTTTGATTCCTTATTTGAACGATTTTTCTAAAAAAAAATACGAAGAAAAAATTTTTTTTAAATGTATTTCATTTATTTTTTGTCAGAATCTTTTTGAAAACAAATGTCAATTAGGTCTATTTCACGAATTTTCTACCGGTTTGTATAGTTTTTTTGTCCGACACCGAATTAAAAACGTCTCGAATTCGAAGAAAAAAGGGAAAGTTTTTTCTTTAGTTTTTCATATGAGTGTGGTCGAAACATTCAAAGATACTTGCACAGTTTTGGTGTAGCTAGGGAAAATTTGGCATCCAAAAAAAATTCAATTTAAAAACTAAAATAAACATAAGAAATTATTTCAAAAACAAATCATAAAATATTTCAGGCCGATTTTTTTATAATCATCTTCAGATGCGTTTCCATGAGTTCCATTTCCTGAGAATATGGGGCAGAAATATATTTTCAGCAAACAACAATTCTTGAAACAGCACCAAGATACTTATCGTCTGCTCCCAAAATGAAAGAAAATAGGTAGTTTGGAAAAACTAAGGCAAACTCTGACATAGGGAGACAAAAATCAAGAAAATATCTTAGGTTTCTAAGCGCAAACGAAAGTTTCCAACTATTTTAAAAACCTAAAAGCAAAAATTAAATTACTCTGAAACGTTCAAACATATTTCGTGCCAACTCACTGAAAATAGATCAATTCCGGAAAAACAACGAAATGGGTTAAAAAAATAGTGACGAAAAGGGTTATCTCACTGGGAATTTGTAGCGTTTTGACGTTTTCACGATTTTTGTATTGATGACTGCTTGTTAGTGCCCTTAACTTTTTTGCATTGTCTGACATTTTTATGAAAGAAAAAAAAAGATTTGGGCCTCGGAAGTGGAGTACACATTGCGATCACTGCTTTATAATGCCCATGATTTTTTCGCATCGTCTAAAGTTTTTTCATGCAAATTTTTTTAGTTAATTTGGGCCTCGGCAATAGTGTACATTTTCGTTTCAATATACGAAAAATCATACTACGACTGATATTTCATCAAAGAGGCCCCTCTCTTTGATGAAATATCAGTCGTAGTATGATTTTTTCATACTACCACTGATATTTCATGATCAAAAACTACGACTGATATTTGATGAGATCAAAAATAAAACAGATACTTGAATTAGTTGTTTCGACAAATATCAAAGGTATTATTCAAGGAACTATTCTTCCATTTTTTGTTGTTTGCTGAAATCTCAGAATGAGTATATCAAACGCAGTATTTTCTTCCATTTTTGTTCCATTTTCACCTTGTTCTTTTTTTTTAAATTTGTTTTTTGTATGATTCAAAAGTTTTGCACAATTGACAGTTGCTGGAACATTTTTGTGTTGCTAACGAAAATAATAAAGCTATTGGTACAAAATGAAGCGAACTGAACCGATTGTTCAAAAAACCACTCGATTGTGTTTTTCGTATTTTTATAGAGAGCGGCGGAATATTTACGCTTGGTGTCTTTTATTCAGACCATCTTTGACTCGTAAAGAAAATGTTTTTCACGACCAGTTGTTTTTAACCTGAAAATAATTTCTTTTTATGCCTTGAGCCCGAAGATCAAAATCTGTTTTCCTGTAACAATTTTTTCGTGAACTTAGCAAGTTCAAAAATGTACCACTTTACAAAAAAAAACATTCGCGCAAAATTTCCAATTTTTGAGCGCGTAAACTGCAGGTTAATCCGGCTCAAAAATTGTTTGAAATTGAATGAGAGCAAATTGATTGATCTAATGATTGCATTTATCTTTCAAATATAGTCGGTAACTGCGCAAAAATGACATAATAAATCATAAAAAATAATAATAAAATCGAAAATCGGTCTGATTAATGAAAATAAAAACAGGAACTTTTTCCAATTTTTGTTAAATTTGCATTTGGGTTTCATCAAGGATATTCAAATAGGTCAAAAATTGTTTTAAAAAAGTAAGATTTTTTACAGCTAAAAAAGCTTACAAGTGTGTTTGAAAAAAATTGACAGACCAGTGTCATTTAAAGTTTTGAAAAATATCAAAAAGCTGAAAATTTTAAACCAATTTATCTTCTAGCTGAGACAAGGTTTCAGATGAAAAAAACTAAGACAATTTTTTTGGAATCCAAATCACGGCTGAATAAAGGTAAACATGGCATCACGCTTGATAAATCCTCTGAGGTTTTCGAGTTTTCTTTAAGGTAGTCAAATTCGGGTGAAAAAAAGCATTGGCTATTTATGTAAGGAAGAATTTCGGAAATCGAAACAATAACTTCAGTTTGAGCAAGAAGTCTCACACCCCAATGAAATTTTATTAAAAATCAAAACACTTTTGTTGATAAAAGATCAGTTGATCAGTTGTAGTCTAGTTTGCTTCAATACTGAATTGCAAATTTACTCAAATGCTGAGGCCTGAATCATATTTTTAGAAATTGCGTTTACACTTTCAGCATCATGAATAATTGCTGAGAAACTAGCTTATAATAGATTCAGAGACTTTTACCTATATCGCAAACTAAATCCAAGTAATATACATTATTTGTGATTAGTTAAAGCAAATTTCTGTGAATCTATTGTAAGTAGTAGATGTCGGAGTTTGAGTGGGGGGGGGGGGGATGGTGGTGGTGGTGGTGGTGGAAAACCTTCATGTTTTGAGATAGGGAATAGAGCATCGGCCTTCCAGTTTTGTATTAACATTGGGTATAGAGTCTACAATGTATCAGGGTAGGGAGTACCAATGGTAAGGTATCATGGTTTGTGTGATGATAAGAGAATTGTCAGAAAAACGATTTTTTTTTGGTTTTTGTGTTGAAATGTCTAATTTTTTTGCAGAAATCTCGGCGCGCGTTATCTAAATAATAAATACCACTGGTAAATTACGTGTAGATTGTGGAATGAATGTCTTTAAATAGTTTTTTGGTGCATGGTAAGTCAAATGGTTAGAGTTTTTGAGCAAAAATTGAGATTTTTTATCAAAAAAAAAATGATTTTTTTAAAAAGAACTTCGAAACACGATAATATTTGTTATAATGCCACCTATTAACTAATTTGTTAGATAACCTTGTTTGTTGAAACATCTACTTTGAAGATTCGGAAGAAGCATATATGTCAACACAGTTCTTGCGAATTCAGAAAAATCATATCATTGATTTGAAACAACATCTCGAGAGATATTTAAATACTTTACCTGTTTTTGGATTTAACAGTGGTAGATATGATTTGAATTTGAGCAAGTCCTACTTAATCCCTCATTTAGTTCGCGATAAAGAATAAGAAACATCAGTCACCAAAAAAGCAAATGGTTTAATATCTTTCAAGTTTGGAGATGTACAATTTCTTGATATAATGAAATTTCTGGGTGGAGCAACAACTCTGGACTCCTTTCTCAAAGCCTATAAAACTAGCGAAACGAAAGGAATCTTTGTCTATGAGTGGTTTGATAACCCAGACAAATTTGATTTTCCCGAATTGCCACCGTATGAAGCTTTCTTCAGAAAGCTTAAAAACAATAATCCTCTAGACAAAGATTTCACTGATTATGAGAAGCTGAAAAAGAGTGGACTTGACAAACAACAGGCACTGAAAAAGCTTCAAGCCAAGACCGTTCCTCCATCTGGTTTGGATAATTACAATTACTCACGAGAGACTTGGAAGAAAAACGGAATGACTGTGTTCAAGGACTTTTGGCAGTGGTACAATAATAAGGATGTAGTTCCAACCATGGGGCGATACAAAAAATGATTCGGTTTTATCATAACAAGGAAGTTGATATGTTGAAACTTGGATGTACACTTAAAAGTCGAGCAAACATATGTCTACCTAAATCTACAAATTATAAGTTTTATCGATTTTGCGAAAGTGATAAAAATTTGTGTGAAAGAGTACGAGAAAACATGACCGGTGGACCTTCCATTGTATTCACTCGAAAAGCTGTGAACGATAAAAAAAAATTAATCAGAAATTAATCAATTGTTTGTAAATCAATCGTTGGAATTGATGCAAGTCAGCTCTACCCCTTCTCATTGTGTCAAGATATGCCAAAAGGAGTGTGCACGAGATGAGACTTTGACACTGATATGCAGAATTTTAGAACTAGACATAATCGCACGCGCAAATTTGAGAATATGGTCATGTTTTTTTACTAGGAAGCAAGACCAGAATGAAAAATTGTTTTGCATCTGGAAAACAGAAAAAAGTCGACTGTTTTCATGTGAACGGTTATTATGATCACTGTAAAACTGTGTTCGAAGCAATGGGATGCTACTTCCACTTCTGTTCCTGTCAAGAAGCTCATCTCTCGTTAACAGAGCAGGATACTGAACGAGGAAAAAAGAAGAGAGAGATGGATGATATGAGACGGGAATACATAAAAGAGAAAGAATACAAAATTGAAGAAAGGTGGGAGTTTGAGTAATAGAAAACCGATGACAAGATCAAAAAAAAAACGTCAGAATCTAATTTTTCTACAAAAGACCTCTTTCTACAGACTCCTTTCTAGCAAAAAAAGAAGGATCTCATTTTGGTTATGTTCAATGCAATTTAGTTGTTCCAGATTAACTGAAGTCAAAATTTGCCAACCTTTCTCTAATTTTCAAAAACACTGATGTTGGAAGGAACCATATTGGAGACTACATGAAGTATCATGCAATCGAGAACGAAACAATAAAACATCCTCAGAGAATGCTGATATCTAGTTTCAAGCTAGAAAATGGAACAGTTATAACTCCTCTCTTCAAGTTTATATGGAACTTGGCTTGCAGTGCACCAAAACTTACCGTTTTGTTCAGTATTCTCCTCGGAAATGCTTTAATAATTTGGTTCAATCAGTGGTTGATGCGAGAAGAGAAGGAGATGAAAACCCTTTGTCAGGAGTTGTAGCAGAAACTATGAAGCTTTTGGGTAATTCCTCCTATGGATATCAGATCATGGATAGATCCAGGCATACAATTACGAAGTATCTGAACGATGAAAAAACTCATAAAGCGATCAATGAGCCCTTGTTCAAAAGATTGAATGCAGTTGAAAAAGACTTGTATGAGGTGGAGTTGTTGAAATCGACCATTGAATACCGAGAACCCATCATTGTTGGCTTTTTCTTCATACTGCAGTATGCGAAACTGAGAATGTTGGAACTCTACTATAACTTCTTTGACAAGTTCTGTGATGTAAATAACTTTGAGGAGTTGGAGATGGATACAGACTCACTTTACTTGGCACTTGCTGAAGAAAACTTGTACGACTGTATCGAACCAGAAAAACGGATAATTGGGGAAAAAAATTAGGGAAAATGACTGCAAAATTCAAGGCTTTTTCAAGGCGAATGCAAAATCTTTTTTCTTCCCTAGAACGTGTTGCAGTACGCATGAAAAGCATGATAAACGGGAGCCGGGACTTTTCAAAGAGAAGTTTAGATGTACAGAAATGCTATGTTTGTGTAGCAAGACATATTGCTGCTATGACAACAAGTCCGATAAGTTCAAATTTAGCAGCAAAGAAATAAATAAACGGGTTCTAGAAGATTCTGGAGACGGTCCCATGACAAAGTACAGGAGAGTACTCGATGAAGCAGTAAACCTTACATCTACTAACAGAGAATTCAGAACTGTAAATCATATGAGCAAACAAAGAAAAGACTTAGTTATTTTTATCCCAAAACACAAGTTCGAGATGATGGAACTCATACAAAACCATTGAACTTATTAGAACTGATCTGATGTAGTAAATTTTTTTATGATGTCCTATTATATTGGTTTTATGATATTAAAATGTAAAATTTTGAGGTAAACTCAATCTACAATGCAGTGATTTACAAACTTTTTTTGTACCTTAATTTTTTAAAATCAAAAACTCAATTTTTACAAATTTCAGTAGGTTTCAGACTGGATTCAGCTAGTTGGTATTCCCTATTTTTATACATTACAGACTCTATATCCAATGTTAATACATAGCTGGAAGATTGTATGCTCTATTCCCTATCTGAAAATATGGGGGTCTTCTAGGACCCCCCCCCCCCCCCCACTTAACCTCCAATTTCTGAATGCAGTTATAAAAAGGCGTTGCTTGATCTGGGCCTCAAGAATTGAGTAGACTTGCAACTCAATATAGGAGCAACACAAACAACAACAGAGATTTCATCAAACAGCAGGAAATTTCAGATCAAAAATAAGATAGATACTTACATCTATCTCGACGAAAATTAAAAATTGATATTTCATGATATTTCTAGGAACAATGGCTTGGACTGGAAATCTTTGACGACTGTTTTCTGAAAAAATTTTCCAATTTTTTCAAAATTACACCGATTTGAATTTTGTTGTCTGCTCGTTCCATTGTTTTGCTTTGATCTTGTTTTTTCACTTTTTGCTTTTTTCTTGATTCATCTTTTTTCACTTTCGCACAACTGATATTTGCCGGAACATTCTTGTTTTCTTGATTCAAAATTTTCGCTTAAATGATTTTTGTCGGTACCTTCTTGTTTTCATGATTCAATTTTTCGCACAAATTCTGTCTGTCGGGACATTCTTTGTTTCTTGATTCAAAATTTTTGCACAACTGATATTTGGCGGGACATTCCTGTTTTCTTGATTCAAAATTTTCGCACAACTGAAGATTGACAGCACGCTGAGATAATTCCAAGTTTTTTTTGGAGGTAGTCAAATTCGAGTGAGAAAAAACATTGGCTATTTAGATTGAGAAGAATTTCGGAAATTGAAAAAATAGTTGCCAGTTCAGCGAGAGTTTTTTATAATCCAATGAAGACTGAATTAAATCTCAAAAGTTATACATACTTGTATCTGCAATTAGTTTAGGCAAAATTCTGTGAATCTACGACTAATGTGTGCCAGTTTTTAAGCAATTATTTGTGATGCTGAAAACGTAAAAGCAGTTTTTTATCCCGCATTATTTATCTTAAGTAGTCCAAATTAATTTACGCGATCTAGTGTGTTATATACTCCACATGCAACTCAAATATAACACTTAATACTTGATATTGGCTGTTGGGGAGGAAACATTCATCAACATTTTTTGCCTGACATTTTTTGGTAACAGTTAAAGGGCAGTCTGAACAAGCAAGATTTTGCCTTGATTATTGCAGTCATTTTTGCAAAATAAAAATACTTTAAATACAAAATGCTCAAAATTGAAGCCATAAAATTAATTTCCTCTTCCAAAATGTCTACTCAAAGTGTCAAAATGGTATTCTAAAAAATCCGGCAGATGTTCAAATTCTACTACGTATTCATGTGCCACGTGAACAAAAATATATGGTTTTCAAATGGTAATTAAACGTGCGCTTTTTCGGCCGCAATCAAAATTCATATATTCTGCTTTTCTCTCTATGCATTTTTTTTCTCTACAAAAAAAACTAATCTAAAGCGAATATGAAAGCTCATTTGGTTTTACTATATCAGAAATTTTTACTCAATGGCTTATTTTAATACGCGTTTTTACACGGTTACATTTTTGATGTTTTGTTTACAAGTGGTACACCTTTAGAACTTCTAAAACGTGCAAATTTGTGAACCGTTTTCATTTGTTTGATGAAAACGCTATTGTGATAATCTCAATATTGCCATTCACATTGCCGTTTGATTTGCTGTTCGAAAAACTGTTACTGAATTGAATCATAGTACGCTTCACTTGTTTTTACAGGATTTACAATATATCAAAACGGGACATTAAAAGAGAAGAAAACAAAAAGATCGACGAAAACTTAAAAAAAAAACGAAATGAAGAGAACTAGCAGCATTAATTGAAGTATCAAAGAGGTCAAGTAATTTCCTGGAAACCACGTTCCTGAGGCCAGAACTTGGGTGCAGAAATTGATGCTACTCCTAGTTACATCCAAAAACTAAGAATTTATTTCGAAAGAATTGAAATCAGCAAGATTGAGATGACACTAAAACGAAGAGGTAATCTCGTTTTCATTTTGTGTTTCATCACCATATGCTTTGAAAAACTGCAAGCTTAAGCTGCACACTGAGTCATTTTTGTTGTTTGTATCAAATTGAGGATTTTATATATGCGATTAGGCAGATTTTTAGTTTGTTATTGCGCGAAGCAAAAAAACTGCAATTAATTTAAAACACATACTAGATTATTTTGCTATTTGAATCTGTTTATTACAGGTCTTGCTATTTCACTTTCGCAAAAAAATCCCCTAAAAGTTCAAATTTAGTTTTAGCTTCACTATTGACACAGTTCGACTCATGTTTCGTTACGGTTAAAAAATTCTGCCATCTCAACTCAAAATAGCTGGAAACTTAAAAAATTTTATGGTCGATGGATCAAGTGATCTCGCCACTAAGTTGAGCTTCAGTTTGATTGACCATACTTTTTTTTATATAAACCAAACGTAAAATAAGATGCAAATAGAACTAGTTGGGATGAAATTATGTAAAGGATTTTCCTATTTCATCCAATTCTTATTGGATGAATTTACCAGGTGATAGCTTAGAGGTGAAAGTGTTTGAAATTTTAAGTAAAACGTATGATTTTTTGAACAAATTATCGCAAAGGATTCAGTAATGTTGCAGTACCTTGAGATATAACCTGAGTTGATCTCTGACACAGCTAAAGTGGCACTGTACAGATACTCATGCATTGATCGAAATTAACTGAAACATTATTGAAGCTGTACTTATCTATTCTAGGAGACCAATCGATTAGCTTTCTGGAATCCAAACCATAAAATAGCCCCCACCACAGTTTTTTAATTGGAAAATTCAAATAAAAGAAAACTTTCATTTTACAGTTTATTTTTCCCCAATTAAAATTCTATCTCTAATTGATGAAAAATAGTGAAGTAAAAAATTTTAACTCTCAAAAAAATTCAATAGTGTTCGCGTTTTTGCTCATCACATCGTTTTTGATTATGTTTTTATCTAATCCGTTGATATAGAAAAGATGCTTAGATTGGTTATATTTAACCGTAAATAATTTTGAGCAAAATTGATAATCACTTGTCTTAGATAATCTGAACACACAAACCATAACATAATTTATCAAGCGGTATGAAATTTTTTTTAATGACAATTAAAAAATTGACTACAACGTAGCTTCTAAAACCAAAATGAACAATAAATTTCTGGATTGAAGTTTCAATAGTTACGCTTGCGATAAGCAAGCGTTATCAAACTAGAATATAGACTTTTTTTCGGGTGAACAACTAGTTTAACAAAATCAGTTGAATCACTTCTTTTCACTTCTCTTCTTATCTTTAACTTCTCTTCTTACTTTTCGTAACATGGTCCAGGTTGCTTGCCACTTGGTCTGGAGGTAAAGCAGTTGCCTTAGTACCCTGCCTTAGTCGTGGCCGGATCTTGTTTTTTTTTAATATCAAAGAAATTGAAAAAAAAAATCCGAGAAAAAAGAATAGTTGGTTTTTTGTTTGTTCGCCTTGTTTCTTTTGGTAATTTTTGTTCCGTTGTTGCTGATTTAAAAATCAAGTGCCTGGCTCGTATGTTTGGAATGAACTTCCATTAAGACATAGGAAAGTTTACTTAAAAAGAAAACATAAAAAGCCAAAAATGAAAATTTTTGAAAAAAAAAACTGTTTTCATTTTAAGTTAGTGTAGTGTTTCAAGCAGAAAATTTTGACTATTCTGACCAGATAAGAATTATAAGGGGCGTATTGTTACAATATCTATGAAATTTTTGGAAAGTCGTGTAATATTACACATTCCTGACTATCAAATTGACAATTTTTGAGAAGGTTGTAATTTGATTTTATTGATAATTTGGGGTTTTACGGATTAAGTTTGATGATGGACTCAAATTGTCTCAATTTATAGTTTATATTTTAAAATCATCATAAAAAAATTCTTTATGCTTTGATAAAGTCTGCGATCAGCAAAGCATTATCAATTTGGGACTTTTTTGGGTTAACTAACAATATACTTAACAAATCAACTTGACTGGTTGTTAATGCTGCTGTAGTGGACATTCCCAATCCGTTAAAAGTTCAAATTTTACTTCTGCCCACCAGTAACTACTGGTAAATCCTTCTTCTAGAATTCAAACCATTGTATGTAATAATAAAGAAAATTAAAGTTTTTGATAATAATTTTGGTGATGTTTTTTCGGCTTGATGGTGTCGGTTTAGTTTCCAAGTTTAACACCTTCCTTTTTTGACATACTTAGCACTCTTTGATCATATGTGACCATCCTTACCTACACTTTTTCTCCATTAAAAATTTCAGCTTACTGGCTGTTGGCTTTATTGTTGTCGGCTTATTTATCTAATATTGTGATTTCTAAAATAAACTGGTATTATTTTGAATTCGGTTAATCCAGAATGACAAAAAAAAATTTCAAATGCTCAAAGTTAGTCCCACAAAGATTTTAAAAAGACTAACTGTGATTGTTTCAGTCGTTCAAATTTTTTTTTGATTATTTTTTGTTTTCAGTTTTTTTTTTTCATTCTTCAATTCCCTCCTTTCTAAGATGATAAATTGTTCGACCTCTCGTTTTTATCGTTGACATGTGGTATTGCTAGTGGTGCAAATTTAAGTTTTGCCTCTGCATGAAATGTTAATTTTAGATTTTGGTTTGGCGACTAAATTTCTAATTTAACAACAATGCCTGATTTCAACAAAAATTTTTCAATCAAATTTAAAATAGATGATTTAAAAATGACTTTTGAAGTTTATGGAATATCAGTTGTTCAGAAAAAAATTTGCTGCGCGGTTCGGTAAACAAGCAAAACCCTGTAGGAAATGAGTAGCAAGACAAAATTTGAAAAAAGTCAATAAAATGATGTTTTATGGCAGATATGTTTTTTTGCAGCCGAATATCATTAAAATTAAAAAAATCATGAAAATCAAGCGTACTTTTTCAAATTTAACTGCCAAACCATGGCAAAAATGCCTTTTCCTTTTTGACCTATAACTGTAGTTTGACATGTAACAAATTATTTCAATTACGTCTACAACAAAAAAAAAATTCCCATAAATACCTGGATATTAAAACAGAATGTGAACTCTTAGACAATTAGAAAAATTTTATATTTAATCAAACTTGGCCAAAGTTAGGAAATTTTTGCCAAGAAAAATTATAATATTTGAAATTTAGAAAATCTGCCACAAAAAGTCAACTTGAGCCGATTCGACTGCCGCTTGTTTGACTGTATTTGACTGCCCTCAATGTTTAAAAAAAGTCATCTTTAGAAGAATTTTAAGAACTGAGAGTTTTTTTAAATGTCGATTTTTTTTAAATAATTCTTCCACACGCTGTGTCAAGAACTTAGTGATATTGTTAGCGTTTTGCAATCTTTTAGTACATCCAAATAGCTTGCCTCAAATCAAATTGGAACAATTTCTGAGCCGGGTGGAATAAATTGTACAAAACAATAGATTGTATAAAAAAAACTAAAAACACACCGAACAGAAATATATCATCCTTTCTTCAAAAGTCCTAAAAACAAGTTTCTTGCACCAATTGGATTCCTCATAGACTTGTAGAAACTGCTTCACTGCTACATCATAGGTGAAAACAATTTGAAACTAAGTTTTTTTTCACAATAACAACTTTTCTTAGTTTTTTCCAATCACAATAAGTATATAGTTTTGTTAACTGGCGACGAAATAGTCCAAAATTTTACACTTGCAGGTTAAGCAAAGTTTCCGCTAGAAACAAATTGAAATTATAAAACTATAAAATCATCAAACAAAAACAAAAAAAGTAACAGAAGAGTTGAACATCTTGTTAAACTTATGCAAAAAGTATTAATTATTACCTCAGAAAAATCAAGATAGTTGGATCCAAACACGAAACTTTTTTCTCAATACTTTCCTTGCAGGAATAGCAGGGTGCAATAATTTTATGTACTTATCCGTTATAGTCTGCTTGTCGGTTGGAATATAATTACAAGTTATCATAGGGAAGGTTGTTAATGAGACCTTTTTTCAGTCTACGCTGACTTTTCTAGCTGTTCTTTGATATTTTGTAGATTTCCAGAAAGCAGTGAACTTCCTGCAGGAGTTCCAACTGAAGTTATCGGAGACAGAAGAATCAGCCGAATTGAGAGACAGTCTCAATATGTGTTTACTTCACTTACAGAAATACTACAAGGTTCGTTTTTTCGACTGCAGGGTTATTTTGAGTGGGGGGAGGGGTTAAATGGAGATGCCTCAAAAAGAACTTGGCTCCCTAGTCACCCAAAAAATTTTGGGTGACCAAATGTAGCCAAGAAATGTGGCAGGAGATCCGAATTTTTTTTTTGAAAATTGTCAGCAGTGATTTGGAAAACTCGGAAGGTGGTTGACCTGTAAATTGTTTTGTCAGACAAATGTTTTTGCCACGTTGAATTTTTCTAAACATCGTTCCGGCCTCAAATTCCCCAAGACAATTTACCGGTAGCCATTTAACTCTTAACCAGGGCACAAAAGCTGGTTTCCTTAATGAACTGAACAGCTCGTACAGTGCGGTACTTTTGTTCTAGATACATCCTCTGAGTTTTTATATTTTGTTTTCCAATTATAACTTCATGAAAAGTTTTCTTTTCCAATGAAATATATATTATTGTAAACGATAATATAGATCATTTGCTCGAAATTATAAATCGAGCAAAACATTATAGCATATCAGACTTTGATTCAAAATGTAAAACAGTTTGATAAGCCCGCAAGTTATGTAATTGTTTCCAAAATCGCGAGACACGATCTCCATGTCAATGCAGTTTTTTTTCTGGTGAAATTTATCTCGCTAGCTGTCTAAAATGATAAGTTCAGGTCTCACTAGTGACAAATCCAAGGTTGATCTAGACACATGACATTATTCTTGAACCATCGAAACGTCAAAAATTCTTCTGGCGTATCGTACGGAATTTGTTCACTCCACAAAGAACCAATTCTTAATAGGTAAGGCGCCCCATTAAGGTGATAGAGTCCTGGGTGGTGCCTTCGCTTCAGTGCGCCCTTTCCAAACCCAATTTTTGTTACAATGTTCACACAGCATTTGGGCGAGTAATAAGCAAATAGTAAGTTCAATGATTTTCCATCATCGGAGTAATCGGTAACTTTTTCGATGTATTCGCTAGGCTTCATCAATAATGAATGGAAACCGGTTGAGAAGTATTGAAGAAACTGTGTCTGGCAACAACCATGAATCCCTACTCAACCAAACTAGTTTTAATAATATATTAGACAAAAGAACAGCCTTAACTTCAATTCCACAAGTAAATCAATCATCTAGTATTTAACACTTGCGAAGCTAGTGTATTAGTACGAACCTTCTTTTCTTTCCAACTTTGGGGTCGCAAATATTGGTGGGGCACCCCAATAATGGTGGGGTACCTTTACAGTTTTTTGATAACATTTGCTTTGACATTCGAATAGTAATAAATTAACACAATTGATGCATTTATAATTCATCAAATGAACCGAAAAAAGTGATTTGTTTCGAAAAACATAAGAACCATGAAAACTCCATTTCAGAAATTTTCGAACTCATATCAAGCAATTTTTTGAAATGCATAATTTATACATAATGTGGTTTTATGCTTTGCCATTTTTTATACATGCAAAAATAGTGTGGATGCCTGCCTTCAGTTTGTTATATTCCATATTATTACTTGCAAAATTGAGTCTATTTGTATTTGGTGCCTCTTTTGCTGAATCGCATTGGCAATTTTTTAGCATATGTAGCTGCTTTATTCGTGACTAGTGTTTGTCTGTTGTTAAGCTGCTTGCGGCGTGGCTGGCTGAGTGGATAGTGCATGAGACTCAAAATCTCTTGATTGCAGTAGGTCACAGATTCTAATGCTACACGTAGCCGAATTTTTGCTAATTAGAGGCTTATTTCTACTTTAGTTCTTTTAACAAGGCAGAAGGCCAAACTAGTGATAAGTTTCAGTTACGAAAAGTATATATAAGTATATCATGCAGCAAAATTGTTTTAAAGTTTTAAAAACAACGGTGTATTTTGCTCCGACCATTGAAAATGGGGAGAAACTTTGTATTCGTGTGTTTTTTTTTTTGCTTTTTGTTTTCCACGCAAAATCAATTCTAATTTTTGTTTTCGTTTTTCTATTTTTCTCCAAAAACTGTTTTTCGTTTGAAATATTTTCCTATGACTCTCAAATATGCCGAAATTTTCCTTTTTTGTTCAGATTTTGTTATCACAACCTGCAGAAAAAAACGACTTTGTCAAATAATTTTTTTTTTGTGTTTTCTAAAACTGCAGACGGAACATTCTGTGCTACTTACACAGTAGCCGGCTATCCTGGTTTTCAACTGAGGTTGAGTTTTTGAGTTCGTTAAATCGTTTTATTGAAAATGTAAATTGATTTGCATCAGTATTTTTTCAATTGAAATTTTCTAAGTTCGATTATTCAGCGAGAGGTTAGTTTCAGAAACAGGTGTTATTGTTAAGAAACGGATACTATCTTCTATTGGATTGTTATTGAATTTACATTATAGGATTTGCGTTTTTCACTGACCTGAAAGCATAAGGACAGTTTTAAAACGCTCATTCTTGTTTCATCGATTCTAATAATGGTTGACTTGATTCTGAAAATGATGAAATTTGAGCTGGATATTGATTTTTGAAAGAATGTTTGCCTATCCATTGTTCAAACTCAAGGAAATAGGCTGGCAGTTGTTTAGACGCTGATTATGACTGATTTTTTAAAACTATTTGTTTTGTAATTTTGGCGAAGAATTCGTCGCAGAAAAGTCGAATAATTGCTAAATTATCTGATCTCTGTTAGCTGCTTTTTGCTCCGACTATCGATGAAAGTGACGGAATATTTGTGTTCGGGGTGTTGTCTTGAGCTCAAAATTAAAAATATGTGATCATTTTTTGTATTTATGGGGGTTTAATGATTGCCAATTTGAGCAATTTGGGACAATCAACGCGTTTTTTTAGCAAACAATACTTCATAGACCTTATAATGCAGTCACAACATCGATTCAAGGCTTCGCCCTGATACAAAGAGTCTTGTTTTGAATGGCAAAACTAATCCAATCAATTTACTGAAAATATTTTCCCCCTTACTAGTAATGTTAGCTTTTCAGCTAACTAAAAGCTCTTAGTTAATAAAAATTAAATTTTCATTCAATTAGTACCGCGATAAACTTCGCCGCGATTAGTACCGCGATTTTTTCCTATGTTATTTGTTTCGATTCTGACAAAAGTGGTAAACTATTTGTGCTCTCGTGCTTTTCTATCCAACACTGATTTTTTCCTAGTGTCATTAAGAAACTTTTTTCCCTCATTTGCAATAAAATTTCGTGCTGTCATTTAATTTTTCGCAAAAAGGTTCGAAAATAAACTTAGTTTAAATAATTGCTCTAATTTAATTAATGGAGCGAACTTTATCGCTTTGAGCGTGACATCAAACTTTGAGAGAGGGGGAGGGGACGGGTGTTTTTATTTACTTCAAAAGCTACTTCAAAAGTGTTAAGCGGCATTCGGAACCTTCAGCTTTCAGTCTTGATGTTTTTTCTTCAATTTGGAAAAGTTTTGAGCTAGATTAATTCGTCACATGCGGTACACCGGACGAAAATTGCAAAAATTTTGTTGCATTGTCCTACATTGTTCAGGTGGGCAAAAATAAAACCCCCTTGCTCCGCAAAAAATATCACAAATCAAATTGTAAAAAAACCAAGTTCAATGCATCAATGTTTTTCAGATGGTGTAGTGTAAACTGTTTCAAATTTTGTTCGCGTTAAAATCAAAATGGTCTGGTAAAATGTTAAGAGCTTAAATCCTGAAAATGTTAAGTGCTATAATTAGTAGCAAAAAGTTCGGACAGACAGAATTAATTAAAATGAGCAATCAGTGCTTTTTGACGGTTTTTTGCATGCAAAATCTGAAGCCGAACATCCTTGAGTTTTTTGTCAGACCAAACTCAAAATGCGAGATCGTCGATTATTATGCTAGCCTAATTTTTAAAGATTGCGATGAACATCCAGATTTTACTAAAAATTATTTCGACGCTTCGTATGCAATTGCCCGCCGTGGTTATAGTTTTTGAGCGAAACTCGGATCTACTTAACAATCCCCCCTTGTTGTATTTACTAAAGAATCTCCACCCCTGTAAATGACAACATTAAATTCGCACTACAGCATTGTATGTAAATTTGAATTTTGCTGCATTCTGATTGGTCGAAAGTTCGTTGCAAGTAAACTAATTAACAATCTTCCCTTTCTTGAAAAAGGTGAGTGTTAAGTAGTTCCCGAAACTCTGCTTTATGAACTTTCGACGTTATGTTTATTTCAGTTTTAATTTCCGTTAATGTCTGGACAGTTGCTCTTTTTAATTAATTCTGTCTGTCCGAACTTTTTGCAACTCTCTATAAGAATGCTGTACCAATAAACTAAAACAAAATTAGAAAATCGAAGAGATCAATCAGTGCCGTGATTCGAAATGCTTAGAAACATGCCGCAAGATTGGCTGCAGATACCTGGTTAAATAAATAAAATCAATTCACAAAAAACTTTTAGTTTTCCTTTTTTTTCTTCTCGTTTCATTTTATTTTTTTGCAAAAATTTTTGAAAGGTTTCAACGCTCTTCTTCAATTTTATTATTTTAAATCGTACCGATAAAGTTGTGTCTGGCGTAGATTGGACGAAACAAGACTTCGCATTGTTCTCTGATATTTCTTTCGAGCCAAACATAATACTCGGAAGCTATATTTACATCCTGATGGTTTCTGGACATAGATGCAGCAGGATTTTCGCTTATTTCTCCAATTTCATAAGAAGACAAACAGTAAACATTGGAAAAACGACCGCAAAATTTCCAGGATACAATTCCCAAATTTTGTGGGATTATAAAAGTCAAAGATGTCCAGTTAAACGTTCCTGGTGATGTTACCACTAAATCCGGAGCCATGTTGGCGCTCTTGAAAAAACAAAAGCTAATCAGAGAACAATAGGCTGCAAATAAATATGTCATTGCGTAATGATTGGTAAATATTGACAATTAACGCATGCGGATTTACTTTGCGGTTTGAAGGTTGCTAAATTTGACTGAAATGAAAAAAATACTCAGAAAAGATCATATGGCCAAAATAGATCAGCATATTAAAATAGAAGTAATAAATATTACAACTAGGTAGATTCCATAGCCAGATTTTTTTCTTCCCTAATAGATCTAGGATTTTTGTGAGGGGGGGTTTAAAAATTGAACTACTGTCAAACATTTAAACTGTCAAGAGCCCGAAAACATCAAAATTAAGCAAACTGTGTCCCTTTTATACACATTTTCTAGCAATTTGACCATAAGTAGCATTTTTTGTGGCCCGCTCTTCTTTCTGAAAAATACATACTGGAGCCGACGATAGAACAAAACAGCACAAATAAGAAATGGAGTAAAATATTTTATGAATTGGTTAATCGACTCTGTTACATCTTTTTCATTCAAAAAATACTATAATGGAATTTTATCTAGCGTTTTGAATCCAATCTTCGCGTTCATGAATGAAACTGTTCCTGTAGATGTTAATCCAAAGTCCCCACAACCCACCATACCCTACAACCCTTTGAGCAAAAAAGCGCCCTGCATCCATTTTGCTGCTGTCGAAACTGTAAAAAAAATTAATAACGTTCCGCAACTATCTTTCTTCTGAATGTCGTAAAAAGCATAACAGTGGTACTACACTACCATTCCTATTAAGATCTTGTATTTTGTTGCGCTCCGTAAAGTCTAATGTTTAATAATTGTGTACAAGCTGAACAGTTTCAAATTAAGTGCAAATTTTACCGCTCTTCTTAATTTTTGGCGGTTAATGCAAAGCACTTCTTCAAAAAAACTTGCCTTGAGTGCCCATCACGAAAGAAATTTGCAATAAGTTTTTCCATCGCAAGTATCTTTTCGGATTGGTCGCAATGGTTTTGCTTGTATCAAAGAGATATTTTTGCATATAACAAAGTATTACTTTGATCAAATAACAGGTCTCTATATTCAAGTTGGAGCATTTTTTGGTTCACTTTAAACCTCCGCATACACATTGCAAGCAAAAAACAAATCACGCGGCAATTGTCCCAAAATGGCCTAATTGGCAAACTTTAAACCTTTTTAGTTTTACAAAATAAGTGACAAATGAAGCATTTTTTCGGATTTGGACACAAAAATCAAAACTTTTCAAATGATAATAAAAATTTCTGTCAAAAGTGATTAGTTATTAGGTTGAAAACTTTCTAGATTAAAAACACCGCGTACACAATATTCCTCATATTTCTTCATAAGTCGGAACAATAAAAGTACGTTTCTAACTTCGAGTTCTTCAACACTTTTTTTGTTTTAAAGTGATCTATCTATTTTCAAAGAAACGTAATTTCACTTGCGCTATGTATTGTTGATTTAATTTGTTCGTAGGAAATGAAAATATTTGAGAGTTTAATCAGGTTCTTCTCAAATTTAGTTGAGATTGTGTACCAAAAATCTTTTGTCAGAATTGAAAATGTTTTGCGAAATTCGGAACCACAGTTTTACCACGAAAGTGAGTCCTTTTTCTAATGAACAAGGAGTTACGCTCAAACTAGCTAGCCAATGTTTAACAAACTATTTCAAAATACTTTGCTCAGCCAAAAAAAATAAGGAGAGTACAATCTCCAAAAACATGCATCAGATAATATATTTTAGCTCGATTGCCAAAAATGCCTTTTTTTACCTTGCAAGAGGCTTACTTCCATAGTACTCAGCCAGCAACTGACCAAGTTATTTCAGAGTATTTTTTGATTGACAATCAGAAGCCAAAAAGTACCATTTTTTGGGTAAATTTTAAATTCCGATTTTTTTTTGATTATTTTTTTTGTTTAATCTTATTCCAGTTTTGAACGAAACACATTAAAAGTTTTCAGTTTTGATCAATTTGTCCGGAAAATTTGAACTATCACTGTAGTTTTTGGAAAAAAACTCGTTAAAAAAGTCTGGAATTTTTACAAATTGTTTTGACCTACAAGCTAAATCTATTAGTGATTTCAAGTTTCTCGGTTGCTTTTTTGTCGGTGTTTCCTGTTTTCTTAACTCCAAAAAACTGCATAGCAGATTATGCTTGAATAAAAAGCGAGCAAGGCTGCTTCATTAAAATAGTTTATTTCAATCAAGATATGCCATGCAGTTTTTTGCACTGGTGTCTTGTAGTCGGGAACTAGACCTTTTTTTCGTAAATGATTTTTCTTACAAATGTGCTTATTATTGGATCGCATTATCTGTTAGGTTTTTTCGCACTTGTCCTAGAGTTAACTCCATCGTTTTTTTAACCCTAGATCCGCGGTTTGAATCAACCGTTTTGTGCTCAAAGGTTGCTGGCTTTGTTTCCGCTTCGTAATTTGTCTTCTATTAATAATTTGAAACTCGAACCTCTTGCACGGTATGTTTACCTTGTATAACTGTTTGATTAAAAAAAAGATATTATACAAGGGTATTTTTTGTGTTAATTTTTTTGAGTCGCTTTCTAAATATCTTTCAATTTTTTTTAAATAAAACTTTAGTTTTTCTCAAAACTTATTCTATCGATTTTCAAAAAAGGCGTTTTAAGAAAAAAATGGTTTAGTCCCCTGTGTGTTTGCAGGCTTCCTTATTCTCTTTTTCCTTGCCCCGCTTTCGACAGACTCCGAAAAAAATTATGGGGGAATTTTTGATCCATATTTTGGATTTACTCTGGTTTTCTCAAAAACTACCCTCCCATATCTTTGGGTTCAATCTAAAAAAAAACATTATAATAAAAACTCCTTTGCAATCGCCCCTATCAATTGTATTTTTTTTTCATTTTTTTAATATCTTAATTCTTTTGTGTCCAATGGAAAGAACTGGCTGTGTGATTTTGTTCTGCATATGCGGCTACGAACAAATTTTTTGCACAAAAAGCAATGATTCTCGGAAATGCCTAATAACTGATTTGATTTGTTGACCGCTTTTTGGACTTTTTCCCGATAACTATCCTGCTAAATCTGAATGTCATAAATTTAATCGAATTAAGTTATCGAAAACTTACCCTCATAATTTCATTAATGGACACGCTCAACTTTTATATAAAAAAGTTATGGACTGCAAATAAATCCAACTTTTGAATTTTTGACAGTTTTTGGAAACTTTTTGGCTATACCCAAAAACTACCATGCCATTTCTCAGTTTTATTTTTCAATCGAGCAACCCGGTTTTGAAAATTTTTTTTACCGGCCACAACCTGTTTTATGCAACAAATTATGGATTTCGGAAAGTCAAGTTTTTGAATTTTTGATTTTATTTTTTTTTAATTCGCAACAGTGTAAATTTAACTTAAAATCAAAATAATTTGGTTTCGAATGGTGCAAGGAAAAGTTTTTCGTTGCTTGTTCACAGTTGTCATATTGTGTTTTTATCTTCAAACTTCTCATATTCTTCGAAATATTATGCAAATGGGGTCGAAATTCTAATATCATAGGAGTTAGCTATGCGCGATGAAAGCCCCAGTTAACAGCGTGTGAATTTTTAGAATGCCATTCCAATTGTGTAACCGTCCTCAACGCCGAGGGATCGCCATTTGGATCTTGTGCCTCTGATGCAAATGTTGGTTGCTCTTAGTATAGTGAATGAAATTCTACATCTGACCCAGCACATGACATGACTATATGGGCGGTCCCATTTTGATGCCAGACCATCTGCTAGTCGTTTGAGGAAAAAACTGAACTCCGGTGCCAAAACACCATCAATTGAAGTGACAAGTGGAGTGAAAGACATGTGCTTTTCTTCACAAGCTGTCCATACTTATTTTTCTTCTCAATCTATGCAGTTTTCAGTACATTCATGGGATTGCGGTTTTGGTAAGACGGAGCGTCAGTGTCTGTAACACGGATGTCGAACGACGCAGCCGATTGTCTATCCCAAACCCCACGAGCTGAAAGATCTGCAATTGGTGCCGGGGTTCCATTTTCTACATCTGGTTCTTTTACGACAGGTTCTCTTTTCTCATCTTTCCACAAAATTGAAGCAAGATCGCCCTCTGCGTCTCTTATTTCGTTGTGTCGTAGTGTTACCAGTCCGCTTTTCTTGCAAGAAAGTGCATGCTGTAAGTCAAAATCTTGTTGACATCCATCGCATCTCGAGAAAGAACGTTTGAGTGGTTTTCTGTACCTGACACATAGAGCGTCTCTGAACTCTGTGGCTGACAAATCAAAATTATCTTTCAACAAGGGCAGCGAAGTTAGCCACAAGGAACAGTTGTTGTCGATTATTCTCCGGATCGCTCGTTTCTGATCTGCTGGTAAAACTGCAAGCAATTCATCGAGTTTATCTTTGTCCGCAGCATTTTGTTTCTCCTCGTTGTTTTTTCTTGCTTCTCTCATCTTTGTTTTGTGTAAAGTTTGGTCGAGATCATAAAGTTTGGTCGAGATCATCTTGGTGGAGGATCGAACTCATGAGACAGTCGGTTGCTTCACGTGAAGTGGAAAATGCTAGTTTGGCACCTTCTATTGGATTTCGCACACCTAGTCCCCCTCTTTTGACAGGAAGTGAATACAAAACACGATCTGAGTGTGTGACACTAGAAGTTCCTAGTAAGCTTGGCAAAAACTTTTCCTCCAACATCTTCTCGAGAGGAGCAAACATCTGCGACGTATCTTTGACTACTCTCTGGACAAAATTCCATTCGCAATGCAGTGATCTTGTTAATCCAACTAAAGCAGCTTGAGGTTCTTTTTCTGCCACTTTGGACAACTCGCCAAGACAATCCAACCATTCTTGGACCTTTTTTGTAGTGAAACGAATTTTGCCTTCATCAGAGCCAATAAATCCGCCCAAATATCTTCTACCTTCAACTATTCTGATGCCGAACCTGTCAAACAATTGATGAGCTTTTTCAACAAAGTTCGAGTGAACAACCAAATAACTTTTGCTTGGCTCGGGGTAATAGCCATACTTCGGACCTTTTTCAGTCAAAGATGACAACCATTCAACCAGGTTTTCTAGTGCGCCGAGAGCTGCCGAATCATCTGCATACCATGTTTGTAAATACTTATCTCGGTCTTTGAGTAATTCAATCAATGGCATCAATGAAACCCCATAGAATAACATCGCTAGTGGATCACCCTGTGTAGTGCCTTCACTACTGAAAAGAAGTTCTGTCGTTCCTGCAACAATTAGCGGCGCATACCCTCTATATGTGTTGACTAGAAATCGTGAGCACCTTGGCCAAAGTATTCTAGCTTTCCATAGAGCCGTTTCCCTGTTCACCTGTTCAATGCGTTGAATGCATTTGAGGCATCCATCAATAGAAGACCATGTCCGTCCTCTTTGGTGCTATTAAACAACTCCTCCACTGCGTGTACAGCTCCACCTATTCCTGCTTTCACACCACAAGTTAGTTGTTGAGATCCACAGGTTTCTTCGAGATCTTTTTTGGTCGCTTCGGCCATACATTTACACATTACTCTTCGCAAACACTCACCTATGCCAGTGGGTCTAACTCCGGGGCACTTGTCCAAAGCGATCAGACGACCTGACATCAATGCTCGTATTTGGTTCCATGGAATAATTTCGTTCGCTATCTTTGTGATCAGCGCTGTCACTTCGTCTCTCAAAGCCGAACTGTGTCCTCCAAATCGAAGAAATGCGTCTTTCCAGTGTTCCGAATCTGTTCCTGAAGGTCCGGCTTCACCGTGCATTGACCTCGCAAATTTTTCTATATAAGAAGAAGTGATGGTTATTGTTTCTAACTCAGGCAAGCTGTCTACTTGTATTCTTGCTTCTTCTTTTGACTGTTTTGCTACGGGATGCTTTTCTTTCAGAATGTCAATGACTAATTTTCTTGTTTTTGTTGTGGAATCAATAACGTCATCATTTGGATGGAGCAAACCTCCGCCAGATCTGCTTGTCAGCCAACGCATAGCAGACCGAACTTTCCCTTCCATCATAATTCGTGCAAAAACCACTGCAGTGTGTTCGTCTTCAGATCTGTTTTTTTTCCATAGGTTTCCTCGGTTGTTTTTGTGAACGTCGTTTGGCTTCTTGTAATAGAATATAGAGAATGTGAACTATTTTCCCAGTCTTCAAGTCGTCTTCCTATCAAAGCTCTCACATACATTTGATCTTTGATTTGAACTTTTGATCGTTTTTTATTTAAAATTTTTTAATGTTCTTAACAAATACACTATCAAATCTGAGATGAAAAATTTAATTGATAGAAGTGATTGCACCGATTGCAAAAACTTTTCCTGCAGAAAGCTTTCCTTGCGAAAGCTTTTCCCGATTGCGAAAGCTTTTCCTTAATTACGTGGAAATATTCCAAAATCTAAAATATATTTTCATTTGTTTTGGTAGAGAAACAATCAAGTTTTGTTGTAGTCAGTTTTTTTAAATCACGAATTTCTTCCCGCATCATTATAACAATTTAAAAAAAAACAAATTCGTAACTTAGTTGGCCCCTAAGCCGCTTTACTTGGCCCCCTAGTTATCCTTTAACGATGTATACAAAAATATGGTTCGCCTAATTTTTTCCAACATTTTTTCTACTTATATTTTATGTTTGTTTTTAGCTCCGCTTGGCCTCTGTGTTTTAAATCGCATGGCATATTTTGCTTGAATGAAAACTATTTGAAGAAACTGCCTTGCAATTAACTTTTAAAAATAAATTCAAGCCCGCTTCTTTTTTTATTCAAGCCTGATCTGCCATGCAATGTTTAGGAGCAAAAAACAGAAAAAACCGATAAACAGCCAAAAGCAAAACTAAATCACTATTTTGAATTAGCTTTAGCTTGAAAATCAGATATATTTCAAAAATATAGTACGATTATGACAAACTTGTTGAAAACAATGTATCGGTGTGTACGATATCTTTTAAGCAGTTCTATTTTCGTGATGTTTCAATTTGTTTAGCCTCCCAGCCTGCGATAATGTTTTGACATTTATACATGCATTCACTTCAACGTACCTTCTTCACATTTTCTGGTTTTCATCAACAGTAGCGTTGTTTTTGATTTTTTAAAACAAGTTTTTTCTTCTGAGACAAATGCATGAGACTCGCTTCGAGCAATCTGTATAAAATTCCTTTCATTGTTTTTCCCTCAGAAATGCAATTACCACATTTTCGTTGACAGCGGAATCTCAAATGGTTATAAATGACAACTATCGAAATCGTCATCACAGTCTTTTTGAAAACTTTGCATCACATGGCTCGTGTGCCATAAGTTTTTTTTTAAATTAAGCAAAATGGCTGTTGCAATTAAGTCAATATAGTGTGTGCAACATACAATAAGAGTTATGCTTTTCAAATTGTTAGTTTTGTCACAGTTAACGAACAGACTGAGCAGACAAATTAACTGGGGAATCAAAGAGTGCTATCTCTGCAGAAAATATGATTATGCACTTGATCTACTTTTAAAGTCTTAAATTTTACCAGCCGTTACTTAAAGTCTTTTGAAGTTTAAAGTCTTTTTTGACTGAACAAAAACTTTCGAAGCAAAAAGATTAGGATCGGTATCAGACTAAGAAGTTGCACGAAATGATCCGGCCGAAAATAAGATAGCGTGAGGAATAGACGGTCTACTTTATCCAAAATTACTGTATGAGAAAGCCACCCTGACCTAAAAATATCTGGTGCGACCAATCAAGTCTCGCGTAGTCATATACAAACTTAGATTTAGAAAAATCGAAATTGGATTGGAAAAATTGGCCTAGACGAAAATTCACCAAAATGTTAAACCAAACCAAAATTAGCTTTAGCTTATTTGCACGTCTCAATAAGTCTAATCAAACCAAACTAATACTAAAGCCAAAACCAGGTCACAACGAAAACGACGAACCAAATGTCTACATCGCAAAGCAAAAAGGCAGACTACGACGACTATTCAACTTCAAAACTACTTACGCAGTATGTTTTTAAACATTACTATAGATACTGCAATAAGTAGAGCCGTAAAATTGATTTTATAGGTCATTTATTTTCAATATTATAAATAATCAATAATCACATCAACAACCAGGCAACAAACAAGCTTATATCCACCACAAAACGTCAAATCTGCAGTAATTTTATGAAAATTTTTAAACTTTATTGTTTTAAATACAAAAAAAATATATTTGGTAAGAAAAATTTAACGATTAATATAAAAAATTTGTTTGATACAATGCCAGTTTTACTTGATCTAATTGATTCCGATTACTAAGTTTTTCATCTGGCTTTGGTGACTAGTGAAAGTGTTTTTGACCAAGGATCAACCAACTGAAAACTGTATTGAACTGCAAATAACTTTCTAATGCTGCAAGTAGGGATGGTTTAAAGTTAGTTGACGCCATCGCAGTTAACTTTGATTTTACTGGTACAAGGTTTTCTACCAAGCCATCAGATTTCAAGATTTATAGTGTGAGCCACGATCAACTTTCAGTTTTTAGAAATCCGTGTACGTGACAGTAAACCGATTACAGGTTACATTAGAAAGAAAACACTTCATACAATTTTGGGTTTAGTGAGTTTTGAATCGCGGTTAAAACAAAGCAATAGATATTGAGTTTAAGCCTGGGGTGGTTTTCTCCTAGAGTATGAAAAATGCTCGATTCTGATTGGCTGAAATTTTCTAACTTAGAACCAAGTTAACATCCTCCCCCCAAACGGCTTTGGGGGGGGGGGTCCCGTCATTCATTGTTTCTTTATATTTCAGACCCTGAAGACCCGGACTGATGAGTTGGTGCGCGACCCAGTCAACCTGTCCTCCTCCTTCTCCAGGGGGTTCAGTCCCATGACCCCCTTCCGAGATGCCCCTGATAGGTTCCAGTGGAAATGGGTGAACCTAGAGAACCCAAGTGTGGCCAGTCTAACCAGCAGGTATAGGGGCCCGCACCGATGTTTCTCGCATAAAAAATAGATTCCCTTGAGAAAATATTATGCCGCAACTATAATTGATTATGTGTAAGTAATTTGGGCAACATTTACTGTGTATTTTCTGTTATACGGCCAAATTTATTAAATGTTGATTGAGCTTCTGTTATTGAAAACGCTGGGATCTATTTTCGCTGATATTAATTTCAACCAATCAGATTCCAGCGTCATGATCAAACTTCCAAATAGCAAAAAGAAGAGTTTTTGGACCGTATTACAGAAAAAACTCCATTTTCTATTATAATAGGGGCATCCAATATAATAATTTGCCTACGAGTGATCCATTAAGCATTTCATCACATTTATTTTATCATTTCATTCAATTTCACATTAAAAACAGCATTGAAAAATCATTTCTGCCTGTTGTGTGATGTCTCGCAAACTATTGTTCCATCCAGTGGCGGATTTAGGGAGGTGCGCAGGGGGCCCTTCCCTCTTCTCCCCTCAGGGATTCGACCCCCTGCCGACCCGAAGGGTCCCCCTTTGTACTATTTTGAGATATCCATTTTTGGCTGACTGACCTTAAAGTTTTTATAGAGGCGCTTTCGGCGGCAATCTATACTAATTTTGAGAGGGTAGCGCGCGCCGAAAAACGCAATTTTTTTTCTCGAAAATTACCAAAAATTGCCTAAAAACGCCTTTTTTAAAGAAAAAAATTTGCCGGCAGCACAGAAAATTTGGTCAAATTAGGGTCTTTATAGTGGTTTGGGAGAGCTCAGAAAATCAATTTGGTCGACCTAAAACAAAATGGTCGACAAAATTTTTCAAAATTTATTTGAAAATCCGCCCCCTCGAGAAACTCCTAGATCCGCGCCCTCTGGTTCCATCGTCAATTCTAAAAATCATATAAATAAACAAGATAAACTCAGAAGAAATAAACATTATTTAGGTTACATAAAACTAATTATAAAGTGCTTTCTTTTTTAGCATAAGCGCCTAGTATCCTCTCTCTCCCCCTTTTGCAACAGGGGCAAAGGGCAGTTTGGTGTAACTATTGCTCAGTTATATCATAATGGACATGAGATAGTATAAATAGTACGACCAAAAGGAAGTTTTGGACTCGTTTAAAAAATGCCAATCTTAAATGTCAAACTACTTTTTTGTCTGCGCTGCAGAAAGTTTGGCAAAAGATGGTCTTTCGAGGGTATTCTTATCGTCAATCCGGTTGACCGGGAAAAGTCGGCAAATATTTTATATGTATATGTTTTGGAAAATCGCCCCACTTCAAAAATCCTAGGTCCGCCCAGATTTATTTCTTGAAAATTTTGATCAAATTATGATGGGGGAAGACCTTTCGACTGCAACGCACAAAAGAGACTCCTTTTAAGTTTGATCGTCTCGCATTTGTTTAAATTTTCAAGAAACTCTATTATGCTATTGTACACTTCGAGTCAAATGAAATAAGATTAACTTAGTCAAAGATTCAATTAAGCAACAGTTGAGCATGAACTCAATCGAAAACAATCGGCGAGTTTTGCAATAAAAGTTAGGAGTGATAAACGTAATGGAGTGATAAACATTTTAAAAAGCGTCTTGACGGTTTGAGTTTGTTTTTCTTTGGGAAAAAGTAATTTCTGAATTTTGCTGTCATAGAAGTCTGAGTCTGACTGGTAGTCTGAGGAACGAGGACTTCTCTCACATAGCCCCCATTCTGCAGGCGACCAAAGTGGGGGATACCCAGACTGTCAACAGAATCATCAGTCAAGACGGTAAGAAAATCACGCCTCAATCGTTACGGGAATTGACTTCTCTAGTCAAAATTCAGGAAAATAATGGGAACAAAAATTATTTTGATAAGTTGGACGATGATGAAGTCTTTTTATATCTGAGTTTATAAAATTTGTATGCTTAATCAAGCCTTTGTGTGTGGAATTCAGAGGCGTAAAAGTAGAATTTTGTTCTTTATCATAAAATCGACCTCAGTATCGTGGTGGTTTAATTCAAATGTTTTCAACAAGTAAAACTGAATCCGGGACACAAGATTTCTTAAATGTGATCTTATGTTACGTCTACTTACAAGCGCCAGAGATCCATAGATAATAATCGTTTTCTGCCACACTGACAAAAATAGTTAAAATTGTTAAGAAAGCTAATATGAAAGTCATTAAGATCAGAAATTTAATTATCCGGGCTCACTTGAGCGATTACGAATGTATCATTCAATTCTGACAGTTTTGAAGACGTGATCACTGGATGCCTAGACAAATAGCCAACCAATCTCATGTTTTTCCCTGGGATAAGTCCTGTTTCATAATCGAATGGTAATAATCAATCTATCTGCCGAACTAACCGTAATTTTGTGGTTTTTGCGTTTTCTCTGGAACAAATAGAACTACAAGGCTTCATGATCCATTGCTACCTTAAATAGAGCCCCATACAAATAATTTTTAGCAGTGAATCTCCGCTCATACCACAGCTAGAACTCCAACTCGTTCATGCTCTACTTCAACTCCGCCTCCTTCGAAAATTTTGAAGCCTACAGAATCGGCTTTCACCTACCGGGATGTAATTGCTCAAGCGCCGCCCAAATGCCTTGTTTCGATGCGTCAAATTTCCCCCTCGTTTGTTTGTTCACATCGAAAAGATGGTTTTTGTGCAAAATCACTCACAAAATTCTTCATTATTGAAAATGGTAGTTGATGAATTGGTTCCCATTGCAACTGCGAAAGATTTCTCGTGTTTTTTCTAAATGATTAAATTGTAGTCTGAAGTAAAAGAATTAATTGGGTTAGTTGACCCAATTAAAGATCTGATGTCTATTATAATTTCAAGCTTTTTCATCTAGGCAGTCGATTCGATTTTTCGTTATTCTGGTACGGTGCCTTTAATCGATAACCAAAAATCAGCTATTCGAACTTTTTCGCAAAAAAGGTGCATTTTATTCCGCTAAGCGCCGACTTGTTTCATCTAATACTTTCAGTACTTTCTGTGTTTCATGCCAATGGCGTTTTGTTGAACCCCTGGTCACGATCCAAATCTCTTCTAAATGAACATGGACTGCTAAAGTCCTAACCTTCTAACGCGGAGTCCATCACTCGTTTTAACTTGTTAGGTACCCCCCAGCCCCCAGGCCATAGAAGCCTGTCCAAGATGCATGTGCCTGTAATACTGCCTCCGACAAAACTAAAATTACATAGCCGACTGGTTGGTTCACGAGGCAGCACCTGAGAGTGGGTGTATTTTAGATTGAAAACCAAGTCGGATTTGTCGTGTTTCGACTTACATTATTGACTAACTCCTCGTTCAAATTTGGCATTTGATATCGATTTCAATAGGTTTCGCAACTATATCACTAATCAAGCAGTGTTCACTTTATTCTAACGCTCTCTTGATGTAACCGTCTTGATATTTTAAAGTTTTCTGGCGCCCCGGTGTAAACGAACTTTGGGATAGCTTCGCTCACACTCTTTTCACATTGAATCTCTTTTTTCGCTCACCACCACGAAACGAAGTTCATTTTCGGGGCTCAATGTCTCCAAGCACAGTTGTTTTTGAATGTCTTCGCTCTGCAAGTTTAATATAACCTTATCGCAACAACCGGGTCAGATCACTTTAGATGCCAAAAGATTGCAACATGCATTGTTTATCTCGTTGTTTTCAATCGAACAGCTTAAATCTACGATTGGTTACAGAAGGTTCCTCAAGAAAGGGCCTCTCTTGGAAATTCTCACAACTGTGTGAAATTGATATCTACTATCTTCTCATGAGGTTACTCTTGGTAAAAATAACTTTGGTCTTGTTATCTTAGTGATAAAATACTTCTACTATGATCTCTTTTCAGCTTCGCCCCAGGTGCTACTTTCCAAAAACCATTTTTGATCATCTGGCCCAAAATTCTTTTCCATTGTCCAGATCTGAAATGCTGCAATTTTTGGTCCTTTTCTTTGATTTGTCCTTTTCTTAATTTGCAGTGCCCACCAACTGAAATTTATGCGCCCTGTTTCCCCTGTACCACGGTTCCTGCGAGAAGCAATGCCAAAAACCATCGGCGCCTTGAAAACTCGGTTCTATTTGTTACTGCGCCATGTAAAACTATGCTCATTTGGTACTCAGTGAAGCAACGTAACACGAACAGACGTTAAAAAAATCAACTTGAAAACTTGAAGTCAAATCGATACCATAGACCATCAATAAGGTTGACTTTCAAAATAAAATTTAGTTAAACATATAAAATTGTCATTTATCTAACTATAATTTAGGTCTCTAATACATCATGATTCTTAAAGGAAAGTTTTCGAAAGAAATGACAAAAAATATGCGTTTTAACCGATTTTGGAACAGATTTATTTATTTAATTAATTTAAATTACATTGAATGGAAGAGGATTGAAAATTTAAATTGAATCGGTCAATTTTTGTTGATTTTTTTCTAAAACAGCAAATAGGGTTATTTACGATAAATACAAAAATTGCACTTGTCAATTTAATTTTGCTGAGGAATTTCCATTGCGGGTAAATTTTATAAATAGTGAAAAAAAAACGTTTCATATCTTTTTTTGTAAGTACCTGGTCAGTTTTGCAGAGTTTTGAAAAAAGGCTGTTCAATCCTGCTGTACAAAATTGCAATCAGGCCGAGTTTTTCTCGACAAAATAGAATTTCCATGCAATTTTTGGTTTTCAGATTTTTTAGCCTTCGAGTCGATAGTTGCGAGCTGTCGGGGTACCCGACCGTTGGGTGATGAACAAATTCAATTTTCTCAAAATTTTGTGGAAGCCTGGAAGACTTGCAATGTTTTTACCTTTTTTATCCAAATCTTGACAATTAGATTATCTATTGATTTTATACGGATACTTATTGTAAGTAATGCCGATTGAGTAATGCCGATTTTGCTAATCAGAGTTCACTGTTTAACAATCTGACAAAAATATAACTGAAAATGAGTCAAAATTTTTGAAACAAGCGCACATTTAGAATATTGTTGAGGCAAAATTTTGAAAAGTTTTCGAAAATCAAAGATATTTGAAAAGTTTTCGAAGGGGCGAAATTTTATAAAGCTTTTAAAATACATAACGATTTTTTTTAGCTGATCAAATTATTTTCCTGAGCTCTATTACAACACCCCAGCTTTGAAAACTGGTGAAAACGACATTTAAGGCACTTTCAAAAAGATTTTGACATAAAATTGCGTTGGTAGACCATTAATAAACGTCGTAAAATGGATGATGATTGGTGAGAGTTTTATGGTTGCTTCTACTCCTGGATTAGGCTGATTTCGTTATCGCTCCAAGACTGACCTTTATGACGTGATCATAGGTGTGAACAGTCTCCTGAAGGTGGACGGACTGGGGAGGAACTGTGTGATGTATGCAGTGCACTACAGACAGAATGACCTGCTATCCTTCTACCTCCAGCAGCCTCTCATCAACGCCAACCTCAGAGCCCACGGTGACTACATCCTTCATCTGATCTAAGAGATCTAATTAACCATCTTCTCCCCCTATGTTGTCAAAGGATCTCTTTAACTATTCCCCCCTAGGGTACCTGATAACGAATTGCCACCCCAATAAAGAAATAATTCAATGGTTAAGCTTATGTAAAGTTTTTGTACCTAGTAACAAGTTAGTAACGAATCTCGCCCCCCCCCCTTGCAAAAAGTGGGAAATAGCTAAAGTGATCCTTATCTACTAAACAATATCCACCCCTCTAAATGAAAACACACTAGCCTTAGAGCGTTCTATGGTTAATTATAATTTTGCTGCTTTCTGGTACGGCGGAAAATTCGACAAACCTTATCTACTTAACAATCTCTCCCCTTTTTTGAAAGAGGTGGAGGGGGGTGATTGATTAGTAGATCTCTTCGCAGTGTTTTTCGCCCGTTTATGTGGTAGTTGTTTCTTCATACTTCCATACTTCGGCTAGTTCAAGCGACAATTAGTAACAGGCGACAGGTCCTAACTATAATTTAAGGGGCCAACGCTAATTTATACCAACTATTCCTCTCGTGGCGAGGATTCGTAACAGGTGATAATTCGTAACAGGCGACAATTCGTAACAGGCGAAAATTCGTAACAAGCGACAATTGGTAACAGGCGACAGGTCCTAACTATAATTTAAGGGGCCAACGCTAATTTATACCAACTATTCCTCTCGTGGCGACGATTCGTAACAGGTGATAATTCGTAACAGGCGACAGGTCCTAACTATAATTTTAGGGGCCAACGCTAATTTATGCGCACTGTTCCTCTCATGCAAAATGTAGCCCAGCTGAGCAAGCGTATTCTTCTTGCCAATGCCACGTTACAAATTGTCGCCTGTTACGAAATGTCGCCCTACCAAAATAGCTGAATTATAAAGCAACTACCATATAAATTATGGCCGAAACATCGATCAGCTACATAATAAATATGTACAAAAATTATAAATCATTTACCAAAAACATGAAAATGTTGACACAAATGACGAAAATTCTGACTGGCTTGTAAGCCCTGATAACTTTCGGGTTGTTGCAATTCGGCTGATTTATTTGAACCCAAAGGTCCCTTATCAATGAGAATAGATTCTCGTCCATGCAAACGTTCATATCCCTACCGAACAGTTTCCTTATTTCTGATAGGCCAAAAAATTTGGCATGAAGTGTTTAAATAAAGAAAAAACTTACTTGGAAATATTTTTTCTAATCTAATTTCTGATCAGAACTTTTTAAATCTAGGCTATTTCTAGTCGGTCAAAAGTGCCAGTGGTGCTCGAACAACCGATTTTGTAATGACGAGACAAACACGCAAATCGGGTAAAAGAGCTGAACGTACACTATAACTGAAACGATGAAATGTAAATTAACACTTAAATCGAATGAATGAAACTGCTCGTATCAGGGGAAATTCTTGAATGTTCCGACTGCATTTTAATTTCTAAGGTGTAGTTCAATTCAAAATTATTGATGAGAATTTTTTTTTTTAATGAAAAAATTTTTTGCAAAGTTTTTTTTTCAGGCATGTTCAGGTTTATTTTGTGGGTTATTTTTTAGCGAGTGATAAGCTACAATTGTACCAAAAAATTACGTTTTTCAGCGATAAATTAGCAATTTTTTATTGCTAATTTAGCACAGTTTTTTGAATTTTTTTAATTGGTAAATCATCGATAAATTATCGCTAATTTATCAATTTTTTTCGATAAGTAAGCGCGAATCAATTTAGCTATGAAATAGCACGGAAAAATCCATGAAAATCTTACAAAGAATGGGTTAGCAATTTTTCATCAATAATTATAACTGGGACTTCAACCCGGGCAGCCAAATCCTTAAAATTGCGATGCACACATCTCTACAAACATACATTGATCTTTATTCGTACAATCATACAAAGATGTGTTCACGCATTCAAACGCAATGAAACATAATTCACAAGTTCATGTTTTCATAGAGCCCATCCCTTTAGTGTCTGAGTTGCGTAAAAATGCTATATCTAAGATTTTTCAGAACTTGTATTTTCAGAAGTAATTTCATCCCAAAATGATCATATTACAAAAATGAGAACCCTATTGACTATAACTATTTAAAACACAAACTTCAAACAGAAAAGCTGTTTTTTATAATGTTTATGCCTTCAAACAAGTTAAAATGTGTTTAAAAAAATTGAAACTGTTTCGGAATTCAAGACAAATTACCTTTTATGGTAAATTTAGCCGACACAAAATAAATCGAGAAAATCAATGAGCAAAACAGTCGAAGCCACGAATTAAAAAATCAAAACATTGAGCTAGCATTTAGAACTGCACCATTTTTGATTATTTGTTTCTGTATTCCATAGCAAAAAGATAAAAAAAACCCGGCTGCGGAATTTAAACTAAATTTTTGTCCAATTTCGTCGCAAGGTCTGTAAACATTTCGAAAAGGCACAGATGTGAAATTGAATTTACTGCGGTTTTGGTGTTGCAGAAATCGCTTCTTGGAGGTGGGGTTGTTTCTAGTTTTTGTAAATTACTTTTTTAGTGGTTCAGTTCACGATGTTCAATACAATGGAATGGTCACTCTGCCATAATTATTATCAAATTATTCGATCTTTTTTGATAATATTTCTGCTTAATTTCTTAACAATTTTTTGCCGGCTTGACTGAAATCTTGACTGAGATCCATTTCTAGCCATAATTAGAGACTTAGAGATAAAATTTTGTTTATGAACGCGAAACCTTCAATGCAAAATCAAAATTATAGCCGGTGAAGAGGACAAAATTTTGAGAAATTTTAAGGTCAACAAAACTCCACTCAATCGATCGATTTCATTTTTTTTATTAATTATGCTCATCGTTTTGATTGAAAAAAGTATCTTTAAAAGTAGAACGGGTTTTCAACTTGAAATCTACACTGACTGACCATCATTACAGAACGGTTGCAGAACTTTAATTAAGCAAATACAATTTTGAATAGTGAAAATAATTTTCGCTTTGCGGCCGAATGTGCGGTTACAAAAATTATACAAATTTTAAAATATTCAGCGTAAAATTAAATTGGTATATATTTTTTTGATCGTTATGGGCTGTTTTGCGCTTCGACTAGTTTATTTCTTTTTGTTAGGCTGCTGTCACAAAAATCTGCATAATCTTAATCATTTTTTAACTTTTTGGCCATCTTTTATAAAATTAATTTTTGTCTTGTCCCTGTGTCGAGAAAAATGGGTTGAGTTTTAGAGTTTTTGAGTTTTAGTATAAGTTCAAGCATGTAAAGCGACCAAGTAACGTTCGTCATATATAGAAATTGGCCATTTACTTGATTTTACTCGATTTCAGTGGCGGATCTAGGATTTTTTCGAGGGGGGCGGATTTTCAAAACATTTCAAAAATTTTATCGACCTTTTTTTCTAGGTCGACCGAATTGATTTTTTGAGCTCTCCCTAAGCAATTTGCTGCGCCGCAGGCAAATTTTAGAAAAAAAAACAGTCCAAAAAAAGCGTTTTTAGGCACTTTTTGGAAAATTTTGACCAAAAAATTGCGTTTTTTCGGCACAGGCTCCCCCCTCAAAATTAGTATATAAATGGTCGAGTATTTAGAAAAATTTTAGGGTTGGTCGGCCAAAAACGGATTTCTTAAAAAATACCAAAGGGGGGGCAGGGGGTCGAATCCCTGAGGGAGGGGGGTACCCTTCGCCCCCTTCCCTAAATTCGCCCCTGCTCAATTTTACATTATTTTTTTATTGATTTTAGAAGCTTCATTTAGCACTCTTTGGCAATAAACTTCCACGAATATTTAAAGTTTTTAGTGCAAAAAAAAAGAAAATTTTCAAGATTTTTTATTGTTTTTTTTGTTCTTCAATTTTGAAAAACAAGTCTAGCCGCTTGTATAGTTCTATTATCACGTTTGTATAGTTCTAGTATCACACCATGCTCAAAAAAATCTCAATTTTAAAAAACAATTTCAACCTACATTTGAAGAACATTAATTATTGCGACCTGAAAATTCTGTGCAACCTGCCCTGCAATCGACTATTGATATTTTCATTGTGAATTTAGTTTAATTATTTGCATTGATTCAGACGAGAGCACAGCAGTGCACCGTGCGTGTCATGACAACAATGAAGTAGCCCTGAGACTTCTGATGGAGAAGGGGGTCAATTTGGACTGTGCTGATGTGGAGGGAAGGACTCCTCTACATTGGGCTGCCACTATCAAGGAACAATCCAACTGTCTACAGGTACTTTTTTAATGAACTAGAGTTGTATTATAGACTCGGAATCTCTTAATCACTAAACCGCACCCACCGCCTTGACCAAAACTTATACAAGAGTCTGATAAACGAGTTTGGTGGTTGATACACTATTCTGTGAAATCTCTTTTTCAAAGTGAGGTGATTTTTTATTTTTCTGTTTGAAACACAAAATGACAATACATGTCTATATTCGGATTGTACGTGGAAGCCCAACCTCATAACAGAAATGATTGCAAAATACGCTTTTCAATGGGCCTGTCTAGTTCTTTCAAAAGTTAATTGTCAAGCTCTGGTTTTGTTTTTAATTCTAGATTGTTTCTCTGGTTTTTAATAAGAAAAGTTAGAAGTCCTGAGAAGTTGTTGTTTGATTGAGCCTGATTGGCTTCTTTGTTGTGCAGATGCTGTTGGACGCTGGAGTGAATCGGAATGCCAGAGACATCGCCGGAATGACAGCATCAATGTGGGCATGCAGGATGGACTGTCTGCACAACTTCCAGACTCTAGCCTCCTCCTCTTTAATGACGTCATCAACTGTGTTCTCCTCCACAGCCAATCAGAATGGAGAGATGGGTGAGGGAGCAGGGGAGGTGGAAGTGGACAACAATGGATGGACTTGGATCCACTGGGCAGTGAGGAGAACGGAGCCACTGGAATGTCTAACAGTGAGTTCACAAGGCACCAGTTAGAAAGAGTATTTGGGGTAGAAATTTTTTAATTGATAATTTAATTTTTTTGAGGTATGCTTCTAGTTTAAGTTTGGCAAATTAATAGGTTTTTCAGTTTCTTGTTCATGGTTTAACTGAGTTATACCTCGAAAAACAATTTTAATTGTTACTTTTGAGTTGTTTTGGAATTTCTTCTACTCAAAGTTATGTTTTTAGAATCCATAAAGGCTAGTTACATTGCAAGATATGAACTCATCGAGACATGATGCCATATTTAAACTTCTCATGAACTCAAATGATCAGTTTTGATTTTCGATGTTTGCATGGGTTTCAATTTTTCAGACTCTTCTGAACCAGCGCAGTGGTCGTATTAAGGACAGCATGGGCAGACTGGCCATACACGTGGCAGCCGAACAGGGTAAGTTACGCGATTTCACATTTCATTAATTCATGCATTCATGCTTTGAAAATATGAAATTTGAGTGGAGATAAAAAAACAGTTTAGTCAAAATCTTACTTGGGATAATATATAATCATAAAAGATGTTTTTTACATATGTTTGCTCAAAACTAAAGACCATTATAACCGCTGTTGGATAATTTTTTTGCCAAATTCGTTGTCAGATCGTAAGAACTTCCAGATAACTTACTAATTTGTATGGAGTTGTTCAGATATTTTATAGGGCATAATCCGAAAACCATAGTCTCACTAAAATCTGTAAAAATAGACAATGCTCAATTGTTTACACAACACAGCGTAGTGTCACATAACGGTATTCATTTTTTCCAACCTAAGTCTCAAAAAAGGGCCCATGAATTGGTGCCACCTTTGCAGTAATTTATATATAGTCTCTTATTTTGTTGAGCGCGTGTCCATGTGTTTTTAAAATTGCAAAAATTGAGTTATTACTGTCCAATTGTACTATAGCAGAACCAACTGGGGGTATGTATTTGCTAAGATGTTTCTATGTTCACAGAAAAATTATAAGTGATGTTGGCTCAATTTAGATCTAAGATGCCTTCTGTCTTCGAACTTTTGCGAGGACGTTAAAAAAAGTTCTATCTTTTATCGTGGTATTTTTGTTGAGCATTCCTGATTTTCAATTGAACCGTCTTTCTGACTTTGCTGATTATATATCGCCATCCACGATTAATTGATGACCACGCTTTGAGCTTAAATCTAAAAATAAGCTTTCTTATTGCGCTGAAATGTTTTTTTTTTCGTTGATTGTATGCGAACCATTATGCAATTATGAACAATTTTCTTTGTTGATTTATAAACTTTCCCTTAAAAAAATTTCGTGGTTAAAACTGATACTGTTCTGTATGAAAAAAACTAAGCTACACCCCACTATTTTGCCTATTTACAAAAATGTTTTCTGATGAATTTTTAAAAGAAACACATTCAATGGGTAAAATTCAGTTCACCAGGTTTAACAACCAGGGCAATGACTAGTGGCTGAGTTGCGAAAAGTACTTTCAATTGATCATGATGGTTACGCAAAGACTGTACATTTAAAAAAAGGATTTTAATATGGTTACCTATTAGAATTCCTCTGAAAAACACAAAACTTGTTATGGAAAAAATTTTGTTCCTATTTTCAAACCAATGTCTTCTTCTTTGAAAAAGTTTGTTTCTTTTCGTTTCTATTTTTTTAATGCTTGCATCTTCCTCAGTTAAAATCATTTTTCTTCTGCGCGGATATTTTCGTTCAATAATTTTTTCAGCTAGGCAGAATAACTTATCCAGTTTCTGCTTTTGTAGTCTATTTTGGGAGTTTGGAATAACCGTAGATCTTTGAGCCACATTCTAAGTTTTTAATCTGACTGCATATGAAGTATGATTTCTAATTTGCAATATAAGATAGCAGATAGGAGTGTTAGCAGCAAAAAATCGACCTCTTTTTGATTATCAACTGGTTGCCCTTTGCTGTCAGAATTTGGAATTTAATCTGAACCAGGATTTTATGAGTTGTCGTGAGCAGAAAGTTATACTCCTTCAAAAATTCATTAAAGTTTTGTCTTTCGCTGCAAGTCTTACCTATAAATGAATTTTACCACGCGTTAACTTTTTTACCTTATCTTGATTGATAATGGCACGCGGCGATATCTTAAGGCTCAATTGAAGTTTGTATTGACCTGAGTATCCTCACAAATGGATGTACTGGGTACTCGCTTTCGTCAGACACTCCATGCAAAGTCAAATATTTAAAGGTAGAAGCTTTCAATTTATATTACTCGTTTTCCCAACTCGTGATTGTCGTTTAAGAGCCAGTCAATTTCTCCTCTCAACTCGATGAAATCTTTCTGTTGAGAATCAACTGGATTGATTGATGTTTCGAGGAGGGATCGTACAGATTCATCATTGGTAAATCTGTTATAGAAATTTTCTGAAGTAAGGTCATTTTATTTCGGCGGAAGCAATAGATTTTGGTTAGGGTTTTTTACAGCAGACGCAAGGAACATCTGTTATTTTTGCTCATCTGTTTTAGTTCGAACTGACTCCATTAGCCATCTCTGAAACGAATTAAAGGGTTTATCACAACAACTAGGCTTGCTTTGCTTAATAATCTACCCAGGTCCAGTCATTTTGAAAGTGTTGCCAAAAGCTTGAAAAATCTTGAAGATAGCAAGATTCTTGAATTCAAAATAGTTTTGACAGTTGTAAGTTACTGAAGCGAACATCAATATATATCCAGAGAAACGTGTATGATGTCTCCTGCAGTCAACAAAAAATTTTGATTTTTTAAAAATCGAATCTGTAAAAAATCTTAAGGGTGCTTAAAATTTTTTCAAAACAATGAAATTTTTTTTTGAAGCAGTTCAAAGCAAATGGATGAGCAAACCCATTTACGGCATCTTCAAAACCCAACACTAACATCATAACAATTATAAAAATGTTTACTAGGTAGCATTTTATCTGGAAGAATCCAATTTCAACATTGCTGGCAACCCGGGTTGACCAAAAATGCTTATTATACAATTCTTATAAATGGGAAATTTCTTTTCATACAATTTCATACAATTCCATACGTACACAAATTTGTATAAAAACTCTATAATAAACATTTTCCCATAGATGGAAATTGTATAATAGTTGTCTTCTCCATAAACCAAAAAGTTGTTTTTTGTTTCTAAGTTTCTGAAAATTTTGGGTTGTGTTTGTTGCAACCGAACACAAGTGACAAAGACCTTGGTTACTTAAAGCACCAAAGTTTGGACGGTCTTACATTTACAATGCATAAAAACGACCTGAATTGTCTTCCAGATGTCTTTCAAAAATGATATAACAAAACTAAAAAAACTTTTAGTTTTTGGCAAATTTTTTCAGTTACGATAATTTTTAAATTTTTGAATTTTCAAATTATCAGACATTGATCAAGGCATACATAAACACGTCATACAAAAGAAATAGGAATTTTCTGCTTTTTTTAAAAAAAATTTAAGTGAAATGAAAAAAGCCAATATTATTGTATCCAGGACTACGTTATGCACAAAAAACTAAATTTTGCATGCAAAATTTTTTTTTCGAAAAATGTTGGAAAATTTGATTTGCGGTTGAACAAAATTCGATTTGCGGTTGAAAAGAAAACAAACAAATTTTTGGGCCAAATTTTCAAAATTACCTGAAAAATTTTTTGTGTCGCCATCAAAAAATGCCAGTCATACAGTTTCCATATATGGAAATAGTATGGAAAGAATTTTTTTGAAAAAAATGTTTTAAATCAGTTTTTTTTGTCACCAGTCTGTTCAACTGTTCTCAAAAAGCCGCAGAAATGGTTTAATTTTTTTTCTATTGTTTTTGTTTTTTGAAAATGTATGAAAATTGTTTGAGAAGCATTTTCTCCATACACTTGATGTATGGAATTGTATGATAAGCATTTTCGGTGAATGGAGGTCAACCCGGGAATATCGGCAACCTTAAGCGACATATTTGGTCAAAAACGGTATTCATAGGTAACTTGTTTTGACAGTTTTTGCGTGCAGAAATGAGTAATAAAAATGACTTCATACGTCGAAATGAGCAATTTTAGGTAAAATTGTTTCGTTCGAATTGGTCGATCTATAAGAATGTTTCTAACACTTGAGTCTTAACTGCACATTAATTAAATCTTGAATAATTGATTTGTGAAGTAATCATCAGTTGTTTCATCCCCATGTAGGTGCAACTAGTGCATGTCGACTGATAGTGGATGTGTGTGGGCGGGAGTGTGTGAACGAGAGGGACACTCAGGGCAGGACCCCCCTCCACCTGGCAGCACTCAGTGGACACGGAGAAGTGCTCAATCTACTCTGCGAACAGGGGGGTCAGTTTTTGTCATGTCGCTATATCCTCATGACTTTCATCAATCCAACTCATCCATTCTTAAGTTTTCAATCTACAGTTTCTAACCTGCTGATTTTACTAAAATTCGTAATTGCCCCCACAAAATTGTGTGAGACGTTGATGAAACATATAATACTACAGTGAAATGTGGGCATCAAATTGATTTTTTTTTCCAAAAATTTGTTTGTACCGGCAGTTTTTTTTTTCGAAATTTTGAAACGAATATATTTCCGAAAAAATTATATTTAAAGTAATTCGTTTCCAGCCGACTTACTGATCGAAGACGAGCACAAAGCCACCGCTTGGGACTACGCCAAGGGAAGCCAACTGCGCTACTGCATGCTCATTCTATCCTACTACAGGGAGAAACAAGACGGAACAACTCTGCCGATTGGAGACCCAAACTCCACCTCAAACGGAGGGGTCAGTGGGGGCATACTGACTAGAAGACAGTCGGGTGACATGACCCCCAGAGGGGGGCGCTTTCTCTCGCCTAGGCCGCCAGAATTCAGTCGACCAGTCACTCCAAATACGCCAAGGTCAAGGTGAGTGGTGTGTGGGTGAATACAATTTTGTTTCATTTGGCATAATAGAGGCGGATCTGGGATTATCACGACAAAAAATATTTTTATTTGATACTGTTTCGCGACCAACGGTTTCATTTGTTTTAAATTCCTCTCGCACTATACCACTAAAAACGCTATTTATGTTCAAAGCTAGCTACCCGGGTTGACAAAACTTCTTATCATACAATTTCCATATAATGAGAAGATTCTTGTCATACAATTCCATAACGAACAGACAATTGTATGAAATCTCTGTGATAAACAGTTCCATATATGGAAATTGTAAAATTATAAATTTCCATTATATGAAATTTTTATGACTAGAAGTTTGCAATATGAAATTTAAAATCGGCAAACGCCTACAAACCTGACTGAAAGCTAAAAAAGTTGTCTCGAGCTCACTCACATAAGGAAGTAGCGAACAGGAAGGTGCAGAACTTTTTGCGTTCGAAGACAAAATACTTTCCCTCCCATATTAGCTACCTGTGAGCAAGCAAGAGAGACCCTGAAAACACAATAATATGCACTAGAAACCTGAAAACAAGCAAAAGATCACACAATATCTACAAACATCAAAAAATTGTAAGAGCACGCAGAAACAGAATGTTTTTCACCACCAGACTGTTTTTATTAGAATCAAACAGCTGCAGAAATTAGTTCATATCTTTTTTCAAACATTTTTCGAAATTGTATGAAAATTCTATGACAAGAATTTTTGCATACACCTGTATGGAATTGTATGGTAAGCAATTTTGGTGTATGGAGGTCAATCCGGTTAAGAAGAAATATATTCCAGCTGTGCAGAAATTTTTACCAGGCTTTGCCAAAAACTTTTAAAATCGAAAATTATTTCTCTTACTTTGAAACCGTATTTTGTTTATAAAAACAGACTGACTGGGCGCTCTAGTGCCAAGAGGAGTTCAATGGCAGCCAGCATGACAGCATCTATCAGTCCCCCACCCGGGGAGGGTGATCAGTTCGAGGACAGGGGGATGAGCACCTACAGGTCATCCACCACTTCACTTCACGGACCCATCTTCCCCCAGAAAAAGGTCAAGCCCAATTCACCCCCACAAGATCAACAACTGGAACAACAAGAAGAGCCGCAACATCAGCAACCCCAAAACCAACAAGTACAACTACCACAACAACAACAACAACAACAGCAACAACAACAACAACAACAACAACAACAACAACAACAACAACAACAACAACAACAACAACAACAAAACCAACAACAACAACAGCTAAATCAGCAGCAGCAACAACATCATCAGCAACTGCGACAACAAGGACGGCAAAAACAGCAGCCACGCACCGAGCACTTCGACCGCCGGGACGTCTCGAGTCCGCGACACAGTCCACAACGGGGACGGGGTTCAAAGAGGGCGCAGAACTGGAGTGGTGATTTTGAAGTTGATATAATGGGTGATAGCAATGGGGTTGTGCCGATGGAATCGGGGGGAGTGGGAGGAGCTGAGAGTCAGTTACAGTCCGGATTTTCTCCCAATACGCGTGAGTCGGTTTTAGTTCCTGCAAACGAAAGTCCATTGGTCGTCTCATCATCCAACTCACTCCATGTAATAGATTCATCTTGATATCTTGATCATGATTTAATCGCATAATCAGAAGTAGGAATAGAGGCGGATCTAGAATTTTTCGAGGGGAGTGGTTTCAAAGTTTTCAAAAAGTTATTTTTTCGGTGAGACAGCGACGAATATGGGTTTTTCATGACAGGGCGTAGTTTTCAAAAAAAATCAAATTACAGAGAGATGGCGACTGCCTGATCCCCTTTCCCACCTAAATCCACTCCTGTTGTGAACACTTAATACTTTTAGAGAACGTGTTGATTCTAAACGGAGCTGAAGATGAAGACAACGATGATGAAAACTTAGCCGAAGATGATTGGAATGTGGAAGAAGGCTTCGAACCAAAGAACTACAACCAAGTAGTACCCTTCCGAAGTAGTCCCAATAACACACAAGATAGCCATAACAATAACAACATGGAGTCGCAGAAGAATCCCCATTTGAGATCCAATTTTGTGTCTTCAATCGACAATGATGAAGGAGAATTTGAGGTAGTTATAAATCATAATTTCTAGAAATGGAAACATACAGCTGGTTTTATATTCGTATCACCAAGTAGGAATACATTCTCAATGAAATTTAGAGTTGCTCCAGACAAAAATAGTCCTTTTTTCTAGGTCGACGATGACGATCAGAACACTTACGAAATCGATCGACCCGCAAGTCCTGCCCGATCCGAAATGACAGACGTCTCTCTCCCGATGAATGTCTCGGATGTCGACGATCCCCCCACTGTCATCCATCGACCCCCAGCTCAAAACACGAGTACACATTCAAAGGGAGGACAAAATGCACCTCCAGTGAAGTACAACCAACCTCAAAAAATAACCCTAGATATGGGTTCGAATTTGCTTCACGGCTCCCAAAAACCGAGTAACCCGCAGCCAATTAGACCTGAATTAAAATCGACTGTCTTCGGTGTTCCGCGGACATCTAACGAGACCAATTCGTTCGGGTTACCCGAGCAAATTACGAACGACAACCGAACTATTTCACACAAAACGAACAACCAGAACCAAGATTTTCCAAGTCAGAATAATAAACCACAAAAAAGTCATCAAGTTAGTTTCAACTTGCAATCCTCGGGTACTCAACAGCAACCAACTCGAGGCCGAGGGACGAAGCCACGAGGGGGACAATCGCCGAATCAGTTGTCACAGTCGCTGTCCCCCGACAACTCGCTGTCTGTTTCGTCCAATACGAGGACAGCTGTGTACTCGGGAAAAGTGAAGGCGGCTCCTGTTAAGCGTGCAGCGGCATCGCAGAGTCCAGCCGCTGCAAGGACAATGCCACCAGAAATCAAGGTAAAACTGATGCTTTTGCTCAAAATCAAAATTCAATCGTTGAAAACACATAAATACCAGTTCTATAATCCTCAAATAGTTGCAGCTTGTAATACCTTATACAAGGATACTCTACAAGGATACAATCTTTTGAGAACGAGAATGGCGTGTCAAATTTTTAGGTCAATTTGTAGTATAATCGAAGTATTTTTTAATTCCAAAGCGGTTTAGGTACGTCTTTCTTTAATAAATTTCAAATTTTTTCCCTCAGAGTGAGAAGGCAGCGGCATTGAAGGAACAAGAGCTGGCCGATATCCAGTTTACGCCCCTGCATAGACGGGCTAGTCCAGGGGGACACCTGGAACCTCTGCAGCCCCTTCCCCTGCCCCACCGAGTAATGACGTCTTCACTACCCACCCACACTATCTTCACAGACGAGTCAGGTACAGACAAACAGTTAACTTAAAATTTAATTAAAACTGAAAATTTTTTACCAAAAAAATTTGTATTTTGAAAATTTAGCATATTTGAAAAAAAATCGGCGTAGACGCCGTGCTATTGACGCAATCTACTGAGATGTACTGTAAGTGTTCTGTTAGCTGTTTTGCGGATCAATACTCATGTAGTATTAATTTTTTACATCCATTTTTGGCTCATAGAAAGGATATCCAAAAACAAGCTCTAGCAGGGGCGGATCTAGGTTTTCTCTCGAGGGGGGGGGGGGGGATTTTCAAAACAATTTTCAAAAATTTCCTTGCCTTGTTTTTGGATTGACCAAAATGATTTTCTATTTTCTGAGCTCTCAAATCAGTATAAACACCCCCATTTTAAACAAAGGTGGACCCTTCCTCTTTCCCTAAATCCGCTGGTAAGCTCTAGTTTGTTGCGCAAATTTTAAATAAAATTGAGGTGAACAAATGACAAAAAATACTGAAACTGGTTATTATTACGTTTTAAAAAAGCGTATACATTTTTTTCAAGTTTTGACAATGCAGGTTTTTTTTTCAATCAATTCGAAAACTAAGATTGGATGGCTTTTAAAATTTGACGCGATAATCTGAAAAATTTTGGGAAGTTCAGTTCACGTTAAAACTCAGAATTGCATTTTTTTGCAAAAAAAAACAGCCAAAAATGCGGTTTTTGGGTTTTTTGGAAGGTTTTGACAAAAAAAGAAAAAAGACCAGGGGCAAAGATATGATTGAGGGATTCAACCCCCTCACAACTTTCAGAGTTCTCACCCTGCGATAATTTTTTATGGCATCCAAATTTGAATGATCGACCCTAAAAACCTTCAAAAAACCTATAAAGCAACGACATTTTTTTGACCAAAAAGGGGCCTTTATAATGTATTTGGGGACCTCGAATAGGCAACTACTAGAGGTTCGTTGATTGAATTTGTTTTGGGAAATATGCAGGCGAGGAAATGTCCATAATCGTAGATGGTTGAGGTAAGATGTGCAATACTTCGACATATGTGTTCAGAATTTCTGCAGATTCATGAGTGTAACACGAGAAAGACAACTCATTGACTTTTATGGGCTTCGAGTGCGCTTTGTTGTATTCAAACGTATTTTCTGTGAAAGATTTATAAAAAGCTTCATCAGCTTTCATCATGCCCAATTGTGCGAGGAAAAAACTACATTACGAGGCCAAACAATGCGCTCGATAGGATCACCGTTTGGTGTGTGTAGACGGCACTGAAATTTCATAGATAGTAATAGTATATTTTGGATTTGTATATACCGTTTCTCTAAAACTCGAAAACAATCTGTTATAATCGATTAAAATTAAATTGTCTTGTTAATAATTTTCAAAACATTCTTACTCGATTGTAAACCACTATTTTCAAAAAAATAATCGAAACAGTCGTAATCCATTTTAATTGATCATGATGAACTAAAATTGTTTTTACAAAAGGTTCGCGCGCTATTTTAGTTATTGTTTTTTTTCTTTTTTGTTCACGCAAAATCAGGTACCACAAATAAATTTTGGAATGGGTCGAGTGATACGCTGTGCGTCACATTTTTTCGTACCATCCTAATACATGTAATTTCATCAATTCAACGCAAGAGTGTGCCAAATTTTTTCGTACCATTTCAGAAATGTTGAAAAAGTCAGTAAAAAACTATATTTCCATTTCTCCTAACACATAATAAGAAACGACTATGCAACGATGAGAAAAGAGTTTTAACATATTCAGAAAGATGCGAGTTCATGTGGTCTACGGCTTCAAAAACTCTTTCTTCCAGTTCTTGTTTGTTTTTCGGTTGCAAACCATCATAAACCCTTGAACTCAACAGGCTCCGCACGTTTTCTATAATGTTGATGTCCGGGTTCCTGCTGGGCCAAGGTAGAAGCTCAATTTCCGTCTTCTCAAATAGTCCAAACTTTTTTTGAAACAAGAATACTGCAATTGTCTTGTTGCAGAACGAAACCATCGGGGAGAATGTCTCTCATTGGAGGGATGGCAGTGTCTTTCATAGGCTTGATGTAGGTGTCTGAATTTATTCGACCAGATACCGTTTTGACAAAAATGTGACCGGTCAAAAAAATCATACTCCAAACCACCCCCACATTGACGTTTACTGAGGTAAACTTGATGATTTTCCTTCATCTAGGAACACCAGTCTGTTCCGTCCAGGTTAAATTTTATTCATCCGTAAAGACTACTTCATTTCAGTTTTTTGGTTTATTCAACCATTCAGTACAGAGGCGTAATCGGTTTTCTTTCTGTTTTTTGGTCAAAATTATCGTGATTTTTGCATTTGTGTACCTATACTTCATTCTTGATAAAGCCCGATGAACCGTTCTTCTGCTGATTTTGAGGGCTGTCTCCCTCAGGACTTTTGAGGCTGTCACCCTATCTTTGCGTTTTTTCAGTAGAGCAAGGCATCGTTTTATACAGAGTTTTTTGAAGCCAACGGCCACATGCTTGGGTCCCCGCTTTGCTTTCACTCTTGAGTAGTCATTCTTGATCATATACTGCATTGTTGATCTTGGTAACTTCAGTTCTTGGCTGGTTCGGCGATATGAAAAACCATTTGCATGTTTTTCTTTCGCTAACTCGATAACCTCGCGTGAGTGCATGTCAAAAACTGACTCTCAATCAAGTTAGGACAGGTACCTGCTATATCAAGTAAAAACAGAATCATTTGCCCGCAGCTCGTGACTTTTTCAACAAAAACCTAAGGGTACGAAAATTTTGGCCACCTTTTGTCGTTGAACAAATGTTTAAAATGTATTAAGATGATACGAAAAATTATGACACGGAGTGTATATCATGTTCAAGCCCTATCAATCGTGATTCGAACGACATAAAAAAAAAATTTAAGTTTTTTCCACCGTGTCGAGAAAAACCGAACTGAAATTTTTGATTTTTGGTCTTAATTCGAACCAGTATGGTGTGCGCGTAAAGGCTTCCACAGCTTATTTCAGCTTCTTACTTTCAGCCGTGAAGACTTCATTGTACTCCAATAAAAATAGTTTTTGGAGTTTTAGTGCCATTTTGTAACCAAAGAATAAAAAAATTCCAAAAAGTGTTGCAAAAATTGTTGATACCTTTTTTAAAAAAATTTTCGAATTTTTTAAACATTTTTTTTTCATTTTTCTTGACAATTTTCTTCAAAACCTGTTTTCCGAATGGCCTTTATTACTATGATTGTCAAATATGCCTAATTTTTTTTTCGTTCAAATCTTTTTACACAAAAAGCGGGAAAAAACGATACTAATTTGAAAAAAATATATATTTTTGTATTTTTCTAAGATTGAGGTCGGAAGTTTCTGTGCTACTTGCACAGTAACCGGCTATCCTTGTTTTGTTCTCTCATTAAAATTCATTTTTTAAAAATTTCACTTTCATTTTTTTATAATAAGTTACCTATTTTTGATTATTCTTTGAATTCACTTTTTTTCGCAAACCCCATAACCTGGCCCACGCTCCCCCTCCCACCACGTTTAGCCCCTATCCCAGAGTTACCTATATCCTTCCCCCATGCTTAGCCCCCTATTACCTTATCCACATTGAACGGGGAGGGTGGGGACGGGGGGAAGTAGACGGTAGGTTTGAGGGGCGGGTGGGTGGGGGCAAGCGGGGGACGTGGAGGTGGGATGTGGTGGGTTCTGGTCGGGAGGGGCGTAGTGGAGGGTTGAGGAGGGAGGGGCTGTGATAAGTGAGCAGGTTCGCTCTGGTTCGAGATTTGCTGAAAATTGCAAAACATGAGAAATTCTCCAAGATGAGCCCGGTGCGGGAAAATTCAAATTAGAAAGGTCTTTTTGCGGAATCTGCTTACAATTGACAAAATATAGTTCAGTCTCATTTTGAAATTTTCGGGAAAGGGGGGTTAAATTTTTTTGACAATCTGCGTTTATTTTTGGCGCGCTCCACTTTTTAGGCACCTTTAAGAAATTGAGGATAGCCAATTTCAATGGAATGCCATAAAATCAGAAATTGGTTGGCCTTAACAGAAAAAAGTTCGATATTATTTTCGAAAGGTTTCTTGGCTCTTTCCCATTTTTCCCACATTTTTTTCCAATCGTGCCAGTTATGACGTGATTGCAGATTCAAATCGCACGTGCGCTGCAATTTGTAAGGCGATCCCTTACAAGTAAGTCTTAGTTTAATTGGCCCTTGGTTATATGCGCCCGTGTCAACTTAAATAATTAACCTCCGGGCTAGGCCTCCGTGCTGTTTGACTGAAGAACAAAAATTCTTTGCAACCCGTAATTATATTTTTCAACCCATTTTAGGAAACCAGAAGAGAGGACGTAAAAAGACTAAAAGCAAAACCCTGAAACAGAACAACGAGATAATCAACAATGCCTCCTATTCATCTTCTGGGGGCGGAGGGGGAGGGGTGAGTGGAGGGAAAGAGCAGATTGCCCTTACGTCACCCCAAAGTGCTCATCCAAGGTTAAACAGACTGCAGCCCCTGGAAGCATCCATACAGGTACAACACTAGTCCCCAATTTGACTTTGGTTGATTTACCGTCATCCCCCTTCTCTATCATAGATTGCAATTACATATTTGCTACAGGTGCAACAATTGTCGCATAAGGCGTTCAGTAGAAGTTGGTGCAAACATCTGATGTGGCACAATAATTAGTAGAGCCTAGAAAATCATTAGGGAGTCAATTGAAAATTTTACCATATTTAGGCTTGTTTTGGCTGCGAAGCGATGAATCCGCGCTATTTTTGTTCCGACTTTCGAAGAAAAGGGAATATTTATGCTCGGTGTGGTTTTTTTTATTCAGTCAATTTTCACCGATCGAAATAATAATTTTCAACAAAAATTGTTTATACCCCATTGAAGATATCGACTTCTTGAGTGCAAATAAAAAGATATTTCATCTCCGATAAATTTTTGTAAAGTTCTGCGGGTTTGAAAATTGCCAGATTTGCCATGTTCTGCACTAAATTATGTGCGCTTTGGAGAGTGTATTCATAATAATGAGAGCGTACCCGCACCTAAGAAAAGTGAAAAAAAAAATGATTATCATGGATTTTAGTGGTCTAAAACATTGCCAGTATGATCGATTCCCAAGTTAGGCTTAGACAACAAAATTGGACAAAAAAGGATTTAAATCCATGTTTTTCTGGTAAAAACAATGCATTTTAATTCATTTGAAATCCATTATAATGGATTTTAAAACAAGTACAAAATCATATTGAAATGGATTTTGATCCACTTTATTTTCATTAGGCAAACATTGGAGGGAATAAAAGCGGGCAGTTGTTGAAAGGAACAAAATTCAGCTTCTGAGTAACATAAGAAAGAAACAAAATTAACAGATGAGTAATGCAAAATCTTTGCAAAGTGAGTGTACGTCCTACTCCTTTTCTAAACCTAAACTCAAATTGCAAAAAGATTTTGTTGACCTCTCCCCCCTAACATTTGGCCCTTTGCTCCCTTACAACCCCAATTCCAACTTTTGCCTCTTTGCCCCCCTGGCCTTCTGGGTCCCCCTCACGCTTTTTGTTTCCTCGAAAATAGTAATCCCATAATCCTTTTTTAATTGATTATAATAGGTTTTTTGTTCACTTTTGTTGACACTGACAGTGAAACTCAAATATAATCTATTTTTATTCATTGAACTCCAAGGCGGGTAACGCGAATTTTTTATGCGTGGCAAAATATCCCGCACAAAAAAATTGTTCCAAATTTAATTGAGGCTAGCTAATTGGTCGTATCAATTTCGTACAACTCAAAATTTAACACATTGATTTTGTCCAGAATGTATAGGTTTTCATTATTTTCTTTTCTCAAAAACTACTCAATATAAATTAGGGGACAATCGGAAAATTCTGGGCTTCGCCCTGATATAAGAGCAATCTTGTTCAGCGTTAATGAATGAAGGAAACTTTCAATTCATGAGTTGTTGCAACAATGAACACAAAAGAAAACAAGACATATCAGGGCAAAACACTGAATTTTCCGACTGCCCCTTAATCCATATCGAAAAATTGTCGCGACATCCATTTTTGGCTGATCGTCCTCAAACATTGTCTAAAGGCGCATTTCTGTGCCAAGATAACTAATTTTGGCTCTTTTTCCTTTCCTCCCACCTCACGCCAGTTTCAACTTATTAGTGTAACGAGTGGTTTTACGAGGTTGAGTATGAAGACCAAATATGTTTTTCGTGGCCTTATGTAAGTCGGTATGTAAGTTTTCATAACAATCGGACAATGTGGTCAACAAATTTACATGTAAAAATTTGCAGTGGGGGGGGGGGGGGAAGGAAAAAGAGCCCTAATTTTGAAGGGGAAGCGCTTGCCAAAAAACGCAATTTTTTGGTCAAAAATTGCAAAAAGTGCCTAAAAACACTTTTTTTGGCCTATTTTTGAAAAATTAAGGGTCATTATAGCATTTTCGGAGAGCTCGGAAAATCAAATTGGGCGACTTAAAAATTTGTCAAAATTTTTTTTCGAAAACCCCCCCCCCCCCCCTATGCATTTATCCTCCGTTGCTAAAGTAGGGCGGGATTAAGTAAAGATTCATTTGTTTCGGATTAAACTTTTGACCCTTCTGTCTTTGTTGCAGGGCTCCTCCTACCCAATCTACCACAGCGCCAAACGTAGAGGAGAGTCCACCAACACGGATGAGTTGAAACTAGACAATAATCCCATGCCAAATATGGAAATGAATGGGGGCGAACCAATTGTCCCTACTCCGGCTCCACGCAAATCACTACCTGCTCCCCTAACGGCCAATTCGAGGAAAACGGCAAAACTCCCTAGCACTTAAGCAGATAATACATTACAATTCTGTCCAAATGATTCTGTTTCGATTATGGTTTTGTTTCAATTGTTCAATTCATAATTAACTTTAAAAGTCAAAAGCCCACTGAGCAGTCAAAAGCTGCAGCATTACAATGTATCGGTTTTTAACCATTGACACCCTATTGCGAAAGTGGAAAATGTCATTACCAGGTTCAATAGTCGTGTGTGAATAAGCATTTAGGAGGGATGTTGATGTGCGTGCCCAAGGGCTTTGCTTGTGCTAGCTTACTTGTTTGGCCCTAAAAATGCCGTAGTTCTCAATAAAAATTTTTGCAAGAGAATGCGTCCAGCATGTGGTTTAATTCTCACAGTAAGCGTTAAGAATTCTCTATGTTGAAAAGAAATGTCTTTTTAATCTAGTGGGAACGAATGCGTCTACTAATTTCAAGGCGTATGTTAGAGTCCGATGCTGGCTTTTGTTTTTAAGAAATAGGCGGCACCAATCATTTCAGCGACCAAACAAGTAAACTAGTACCCTCTCGCTTTTCAGCCAAATGGTCGATGGTTCGAGGCCCACTACTATCCCCGTTCGATTCTTACTGAGGTGTGGCAACAGACATTAGATCCCTCTCCAAATATTTAATCAAAAACTGAATGAACGTTTCAATAGGAGACAAAGCTGCGGTTTTTCGAGCGATCTGAAAATTATGTTCTCCATCGTTTTTGAACTAACCCATTTTGTTTCCATCATGCTAAATAAACCTCCGAAAAAGAAACAGAACTTGTCTCCATGCACTAGTTGGGATGGAAATAAACAAGACTGCTCGTACCAGGGCGAAGCCCTGAATGTTCCGACTGCCTTTTAAGGTTTATGGAGCAGTAATATCATTAAAAAATAAATGTTAAAAAAATGAATTTTTTGTTTCTAAAATTTGGAATTTTTTTTCTGAAAATCAACCCCCCACAAGCCATCTAAAGAACAAAAGGATAGATTCCGCTCCTTGTAACAAATCAAGTATGGCAAACAAGCTTCTTTCAACCAATTTGGAACGATTTCTAAGACGGATTAACTCTCCGCTCACGCGTTAATAGCGCGAAAAACATCGCGCGTAATTGCCCTAAATTAGCCAAAATGGCAATCTTTAAATCCCCATAACTTTACAAAAATTGATCATTTTTTCAAATTTGAGCTCAGGACAACAATACCTTTCGAATGATAATAAAAAAATCCCGTCAAAAATGGCTAGTTAAAAAGTCGAAATTTGTCTAAAGAAAAAAAAAGCACCCGAACACAAATATTCCGTTACTTTCGTATCGAAAGTCGGAACAATAAGATAAAACAGTCATTGAAACCATATCCGCTGCATCCCTCACAGATTTGATAACTTTTAAGATTGTCGAATTCTATCGCAGAAAAATGGAGGCTCAGCGCAAATGATAACAAATCAGCAGAAAAGAAAATCGATATCAAGTTTCAATAAGGATGTGTTTTGGGGCCTTCGCTTTTTCTGCAGATTGAGAAACAACTTGAGGAACAACTCTGGCTCTGTAAATAAAACTGGTGAATATTTCAAGCAAATCTTTTTCTATCATGCAGATGCAAGTATCAAAAAAGAAGAATTTTTCGAAAAAAAAATTACAAAACTTCTGAGTTGTTTTAAATCATCCCCCCACACGCCATATAAAGTAAACAGAAATAGACTTTGCTCCGAGTAACGTAGAAGTGATCACCAATAGCCTGTTCTAGCCAATTAGGGGATTAAGTCTCCGCTTAAGGGTTAATAGCGCAAAATACATCGCTGGTTAATTGTTTCAAATGGGCCCTAATGGCAATCTTTAAACCCTAATAACTTTGTAAAAAAAACTTAGTTAAGATTTCTTTTCACATTTGAGCTCAAGAAAGCAATAATTTTGGGCTGACACAAAAAATCTTTGTCAAAAATGGCTAGTTAAAAAGTCGAAACTTGTCTGAAGAAAAAAGCCACCCCGAGCACAAATGTTCCGTTACTTTCGTTACAAAAGTCGGAACAATAATTCTTTTTCATTCAATTTGCTAAAGCATACCAATACACTTACAAAATAAATTGACCAAATCAAGGAAACTTTTAAACAGTAATGATATCTTAAATATTTTTAAAAACCGGTTCAGAGCTGTTTTTTTTGTGCAATACTTACATTTTTTCAACAGAAGTGAACCTGCAAAGCCAGACAAACATAGCATTGCAAGATTGCAGAAAAAAGTAAAATAAAACCACCAAGTCGAAAAGTTTTTAAGAAAACACAATTACAAAGTTTTCTTAACTTTTCTCAAATGCTGTTCGGATAGAGAAAAAACGTCCAATAAAAATCACTGGCGTTACATAAGATTTTTAAAAAACTCTAAGCGTTCTAAGAAACAATTCTTCTAAGCGTTTTTAATAAGCGTGATTTTCTAAGCGTTATAAAAAAAGAGTTCTAAGCCTCTATAATATTCAGATATTTTTGCTTTTGTCATTTTTCAGATAGAATTAAATTTGATAGTAAATTCAAACTCCATAGAAAAAATTAAGACCTGTCCACGCTCAGAACCATAACTTAACAATTTGTGCTTTGATTTTTTTCCATGTGAATCCTGTTTTTCTAACGATTGGAAAGGAAGCGAAGAACTTACTGAGGCTCAAAAATCAGTTAGAAAGTTTTTTCTGATCACGAGCAATAACTAAAATTAAACGGCATGTTTTTGTGTTAATGCGGACTTGCTGCCTTATACAAGCCTTTACACAATTCCTAGAATGGAGATGGAATTGGAGTTAATTGTCTTTAAATTCAGTGCCAATATTTAAATCTAAATACATGGTGCTTCTTCTTCCTTTACTCAAACTGTCAAAAGCCCGATTAACCAAATTTTTATCGTTTGAAAAAAGTTCTTCTTATTTACTAATCTATGACCTTAGCCGTCTCAGCTTAGCCGTTATCTCCAAATAAAATGTGTCCCACAAAATCTAGCCAGTTAAGTGTATTATAAGTTAAATTATCCAAAATTTCAATATTTTTTGGTTAAAAAGTTGTGAGCCGGAAAAAAAAACGATATTCCGATTTGATAAAGGTAGCGTAATACCATCAGTTTGTAAAGTGTACGTTTCTGGGATTTTATCAACCTTTCCTGGACCCTGTTATGATTTTCTTTTTTTTTCACAATTGTTTTTCAGGCCTGTCTATATGATCTAAAAATTAGTACTTACGAGAACACTAGATAAATTACCGATTCAACACTTTTATGAAGTATTAAGGAATCAATTTATTTTTTCGATTTCCATAGAAAAAATTAAAACCTGTCCACGCTCAGGACCATAATTTAATATTTTGTGCTTTGATTTTTCCTCATGTGAATCCTGCTTTTCTAACGATTGGAAAGGAAACGAAGAACTTACTGAGGCATAAAAATCAGTTAGAAATGTTTTTCTGATCACGAGGAATAACTAAAATTGAACGGCGTGTTTTTCTGTTAATGCTGACTTGCAGCCTAATACAAGTTTTTACACTATTCCTAGAATGAAGATGGAATTAGAGTAAGTTGTCTTTAAACTCAGCGCCAATGTTTAAACTAAAACACATGGTGCTTCTTGTTCCTTTACTAAAACTGTCAAAAGCCCGATCAACCAAATTTATTGTCTGTACTGATTTTTGATTTGAATGAGTTACACTTTTTACGGCCTGTCGACTGTGTTGTTTTAAGGAGTACCGGCGCTAATCAGATCTCGAAAATGGAATTCGTTTTAAACAGCTTTGCAAAGCTTGCAAAAAACAAAGCGTAGCAAACCAGCCTCCAGGACATACATCGAAAATCACAAAAAAAAATCAAACCTTTTCACCTGAAAAAAAAAACATTCAAAAAACTGATGTTATAGCAAATCAGTTTTGATGAATTTACACCTAATAAAGAAAAAACATTTTTCGACTGGATTATGTATTTGAAATTTTTTTGTTGGTTGAGAAATTTATGTTGTTTATCTGGAAAAGCCGGTGTTCTTATTTGATAAAAGTAGCGGGGACTGCGTAAAACTTACCTATATTAGGTTTGTACGTAACTAATTACTAATGTCAAGGTCATCGTTGTAGTTAGCTTAACAATCACGTAACGCCATTGGCGATGGTGTTTTCTTTGAACTCAAGTAAATTTTCTGACGTTTTGACAAAACGCGGCGTTGTTATGTGACCACGAGATTACTTTCAAGAGGTGCAGTCTTAAACGGAATCGAGCTATCGCGGCTTAGATGTATTTTGGCACATTCCCTCTCAGAAACCCCCAGTATCCTGGGAAAATTGGGCACAGCGTTTCCAATTGGTGGTCATTGCGAAAGAAGAGATAGACATAGGGTTTTTACTGGCAGAAAATGCACTATCAGAAAATGCACTATCAGAAAATGCATACACGACGCTTGAAGTACCAGTAGGAGCGGTAGGAGTCTATTCACAGGAAGCAACCGGGGTGAAGCAGAAACAAGGCTTAAGTCAAAACTGTTCGTGTCTTTAGAAAAACAAGGCGCAAGGTGTTTCTATCAGAAGCATCCTAGATTGAGTGAAATTTCAGCGAATTATGAAAGTTTCAGCGTAGACATAAATTTCACCGAATAATGATAACTAGTGGTAGAAGCGTTCTTAAGAGAACCGAATGTTACCGAAATCGAATGTTACCCGCGGTTTATACTATTTGGCAGAAAACAAAGGGAAACAAATTGAATGGATTAATTTTTTGTGGCACTGAGCATCTTGACTCGGGGGTGCGACTTTGGCAATAAGCACGAATCGATTGAACGGGACGTGTTTACATTCAATAAGAGAAACGAAGACATTTGCAAGCAATTGGATATGGAAACACTCACACGGCAGATGCCCATCGCTTATTTAGATTAGCATTTAACCAAAGAGTCTGTTGAACTTAAACTTAAGTCAATGAGAAATAAGTTCTGCAGTTCTGCTTAAATGAGAAAATAATCAATAGAAAAAAAATTTCAGAGAAAAAAATCATGGAAATTTTGATGGATAAAAAATTGCGCTACTGAAAACATGAAACAAATATTAGTTTTCAGAGCTGCAGAAAAATCAAAGAAAAGTGCAACAAAACTTCAGAGAAAACATACCAAAATTGATGTAGAAATATCAGTAGAATTAAAATGAGTGTTCATTTTCTCATTGTGTCAATTATGAACATCGAGAACTTTGGAGATTTTTTCAAATCCGTCTACGGCTGTAAAGTTAATTGCTTTTTCCTATCCGAATTACGGCTATAAGTGTTCTTAACTTCTATGAGGTATTTTGAAGCGGTCAAAACATCTCGTAAAAAATCACAGAATATGACATGAGTGTTTGCCATTTCGTTATGTGGTTAAAAAACATGCTAAGCGCTTAGATTTCAAGTGAATCTCGTTAAACGATGTCAAAATAGTCAGCGTACAAGTTTCGTTTTGTAAACTTTTATATTAATACTTTTCCATCACTTAGAAGAAAAAGCAATTAAGGTGGCAATTTGGTATAAAGACAATTTTATGAAAATTGGTGGTCAGAACTTAATAAATGTACACAAAAAATTACCTGCAAGACAAACAGTTATAAATGATTATTAAAACTTACACATGCGTAAAAACAAATTATTATCAACTTGAGCAATAGACACTATAAAAGTCTTTCATTTAACGTTTTCCATTGTGAGTTTAAAAATTTGATTAAAAAAGAAAAAAAATTGAGCTACTTATTTTAGGCAATGTTAAATAGTACTAGAAAAATTTAAGGTAAAATCAATCTCACTTCCAAAAATTTTGTTCAATTTCATTAAACTTTTGAGCCATTTAGCAATTTCGAGCTGAATCTTAACCCGAGATCTAGTAACGTTGTTATTAAATAAAAAAATTTGCTTCTCATCAAAAATTAAACTAGAATGAGATCTTTGAGGAAATTGAAGTTCATGAGAAATACGAAAAACTGCTATACTTGTATAGGGGTAAGGCGTTCACTTTGAGATCGTCAGATTGTTTATTCGGTCCTCTGCCATGACAATGATAGTGCGTGAGCACGAATTCTGGCTTTGACTTGAACTCCAGATTCAGTTCTACCACAGATCGTTCAATTCCGGCTGCAATAGTGGTTTCATGTGAAAAACTTCGGAGTTTAAAAACTGCCTTGGATCGCAAAAAAGAGCTTCCAAACAAAATAACTAGGTCTGGATTGAGGGAAAGTAAAAAAAAACGGACTATGTTTAGACAAGCAGCATACCTTTTCATAAATCCTCGTTACGGTTACTGGCAATTTTATGCTAGCAACAGACTTGAGTAGAAAGAATTGTCTCGTATTTTTATATTTTCATTGAGGTTTCGAAAATCTAAAATTACGAGAAAATTTTTCTACTCAAGTCTGTTTCAAGCATAAAATTGCCAGTAACCATCTGATTATATTGGAACTAGTTATGACTTCGATGCCACTATTTTTGTCATTAAAAATTATTAAGAAAAAATCTTTTTTTTACGCATGCTTATTGACTTTTTTGTTCTTCTTCCCGCGTGAACCTTTATAAAATCATTAATGCAGTCACTGCAAATTCAAGTTTATGGTTGTAAATTTATCAAAATCAACGTGAAACGATTTGAACACGGGTAAATTTGAAATCAAATATACGTATCTAAAATCAGCGAAATTTAGCTTGGGAGAGTTTAAAGACTATGGAATCATCATTTTGGGATGGAAGGTAGGGTAACGCTGGCCGCGCGCTTCAACTGTTGCTTTTAGAGTGAATTTAGTCTTTGTCTCCTGATTTCTTAGCTTCTGATTTTTTTGATCCGGACTTTTTTGCTGTTGACTTCTTCGCTAAAGAAGAAGCTTTCGTTTTTTTGTCGCTTGATTTTTTGCCGCCAGATTTTTTTCCAGATTTTTTTGCTCCAGATTTTTTGTCTCCCAATTTTCCGTCTCCTAATTTTGTGTCTCCGTCAGCTTGGGTTCCGTCACCGAAATCATCCTGGCCGTCATCGGCTGCCGATTTTCCGGCATCTTCGTTTTCGGCATCTTCTTTTTTGGGCTCTTCATTTTCAACTGCCGATTTTTTGGGAGTGGTTTTGTTCGGATCTGTCAACAGAGTTCCTTCGGACGCGCAATACTCGTGGAGCTGCCATAACAAAATCGGGTTTGCGACCGCTTTGCAACCGCCTGCGACAAGAGTTAAGCCTAGGAGAACTTCGTGACTGACAATCGTCTGGTATGTGAGGGGCTTGAAAAGGATGTATAACCATCTGCTTCCACTGGCCAAAAGCAGGGCGAAGATAAACTGAAAGCAAATTATAAGCGAAAGGCCAGCAAAAAAACGAGCATCTCATATGTTTATCTAAGAATACCGACTAAGCGCAAAAATTCACAAAGCTCTGAGCGCAATGAAACAGGAAGGTTGAACCTTGATAAAGATAAATGCGACTTTTTATGCATTACCGCGAGTTAGCAAGATCTAATTGGCTGCAATTTTTCCAAATAAAGGATCTTTTTGGAGCTTCAGGAAAACTCGGAACATCGTTTTCGTCCACCAATAATATAAAAAGTGAACATAGCCAATCGAAGATTGGAAAAGAGTAATGAGCGCAAGAAAACTTTTGAATTTCGAAGAAAAATAGGTGGCCTTAAAGCTCTTTGAATTTGTAGAACAATTTATCAAGGACACTTTTTTGTTGAAATTAACCCAATTTGAGAAAACTGGATCAATAGGCAAACTTTTATTTCGCTGGGAAATGTGATAATTAATATTTTCGAAATTAGAAGTCGATCACGTTTTTCGTGACCATTACATTTTTGCTGTTCGATAGTGGAGTTTGCCTTCCTTTTAACAATAGAAATGCACTGAACTTGAAAAGAAATCACAAATCAAACCGCGAAAAATCAAAACTCAGCGTGAACAAATTTTAAATACTTTTTCCTAAAAAAAACAAAAAAAAATCAGCATAATCTATAAGCAAAAAAAAACAGAAAAAATCAGCAAAACTATGTTCATTACTATTAATTAGATTTTCAAAATTTAGCGACCAACACGTTGATAAAATCCTAGATCTACTTCTGAGTACTAGAGCTATTTATTCACAAATTTTCGAATGAATCTTCAACTTACGATATCTACTGTGACTTTTGTGTCAAAATCAACCCCGCCCTGATTCTTTGCTTTCTCATTTGTGTCGTCAGTTATGACCCTGAAATTTTATCATAATTATTTAAGGCTGAGCAAAAACTTAATAAATTAATTTTCGACTCACTTTTTGCGAGAATAAATCTTTCCAATTTTGTTCATCCATATTATTGTCAAGGCCAAAGGAGCAGCCAGTACTAAAACATATAATTAAAAAATTAAGACTATTAAAACCATAATTATTTTGGCATTGCTTATTGAAAAGAAGTTTTGATTAGCGTGTAATAAAGAAGAGTGATATATCAACTCTGAAGTCCTTCAATTGTGATTCGAGCGAGTCCTTTTTATCTTAAATTATCCTTTTTTTCCACGGTGTGACGCCAGAAGCCCGTTAATTAGCCTTCATTAATTTCAGCGCCGAAAGAGACAAAAAATATATATGTTTTTTGTTGGCAAATTCTTCTAGCAGAAGTTTAAGTTACCCATACCCTAAACAAAATACGACAATTAGTTTTTTGTTTTAAATTTTGCAGGCCACCCTTCAAAATTCTACTGCTCTGACCGGATCATGCTGGGCTACTTTTGCAGCAATCGCATGTTCTTGTATTCTTTTAAAATTATGTAAAAATACAATTAGAATAATTGGTGGCTCACAGAAAAGAATGTGCAGGATGGCGGATCCAATGTTGCCCGAGACGTGCCCGAAGCTGTACTCGCAGTAGAACAAGGATGTGTCTTCTATTTCCAGACAGCAGATGCAGGCCGCTATTCCAAGTATAGCCATAAAAATGGCGCTAAAACGGAGTTGACAAGGTTCAAACTAATTAGATAAATTTCTAAAACACAGAGGCGAAACAGCGCGATCAAAAAACATAAGGCCAGAAAAAATAAAATTCTCCACATATTTGAACTAATATCATTGAAAGAAAACTCGGACAACAAACAATGCTCAATGTTCGTTTGACAAAAAACCATTTGATGTATTCAATTCAGAAATCACATGTGATAAATGGGATTTTTTTTTTTCAAATTTATGTCATTACGAGGCCAAACTGTGCACTGGATAGAAAAACTGCAAACATTTTCTCCTTTTTTTTTGAAAAGTAGTTAATTACTTTCGCAAAAATGCTTACGGAAATTTTAAAAAAAGTAGCCAACTAATTGACAATTTTATTTTTTTTCAATTACGATCAAACATTTTTTTCTAGAAATCACTAAAATTAAAAAACTTTTTTGAAAACTAACAATCAAATTGTCTTTATCATTGTCAAGATCCAAAGGGAGCAAATTTTCAAAATCAGGATAAAAGTAGAGATCAAAACTTGTCGAATTGAAAAATTTTAATAAAAACAAAACAAAAAAGAACACGACTAAGTTAAAACTAAGTTCAGTTGGTGCAAAAAAAATTTAAAATAATTGTTTAAATGATACTTGAAAGAAGTTGAATGGAATTTACCCTAAGAAAATTTAGAAAACAGTTAGAAATTTAAAATTTAAACCAACAAACAATTTGAAAAGACAACAAAAAATAAAGCCATTTAGCTGAATTGAATAAGAAAAAAACTAAATACAAAAGAAAGTTAGGTAAACTAAAGTAACTAAATACATAAGAAAGTCAAAAAAATTGACAAAAATAGCTTCCGAAGTTTCTGCAGTGCTCAAAGTTAAAAGTAAGCTAGGGTTTGCTCATAAAAAAATCTAACATTGAAGAATTTGTGATGTAAATGCTAATGCACTCAGAGAAATTGGAAAAAAAAAATTCAAAAAAATTTCAGATTTCAGAAAAAAAATCAATTTAAAAAACCTGAAGATCAAAGATGAAGTCATTCACGTTTTTTTTTTGCTCCAAATGACCTTTCATTACTCGAAAGCATATATTGCTTTTTTTAGCAAATGAATTTGAATTAAATTTATTTAAAATTAAAGGTTAAATATGAAAAATCAATTTAAAAGGACAGCAAAGTTTAAACGTTTTTCTAACAAAAAAAAACTGAACATGACCTATAAGAAAGGCAAAACACTTCGTATTTTAACAGTAAAATAGGTTTTAAAAATTAACTGATTCTAAATTGCAAATTTGAAAACGTCATAGCAGATTTTGATTCAGGTTTATGAAGCGGAAGATTATTAAATTAGTTAAATTGACAATTTTGTGTGAAAGTAGCAAGAAGGTTCCGCCTCAGTAATATAAATAAACCTTTTTAGAAACTAGCAAAACAAAAAAAATAGAAATTAGAAGAAAAAAATATTCCGAGAGAGTGCTGCCTTCAAGGTGGTGAAAATGGATAGAGTTGGATAACAAACAATTTATTTTTAAAATTGTTATTACAAAGTTGTCAAACTGGATTAAATTTGACTAAAAAAAACTAAAATTGAAAAAATAAATCTCCAAAACGTAGCCAAAATTCAGTTGGGAAAGAAAATCACCAAAATCAAGCAAATATACAGTTAAACATGATTCAATGAAGGCAAGGAAATAGAGAAAGAAAATGATGACCAATTTTTTGGGAAATCTTTATTTGTGAAATTTAAAGAAAAAACAGACGCTCTTAAAGCTTTTTGATTTATTCAAATAACTTATTATTGACACTTTTTTCATATGTCAAACCGCAAAAAAAAACAAATCTGATCCTGAACAAATTTTCAGATTCTTCCTGAAAAAAAGGACAAAAACCGTCGAGACTGAAAACTTTTCAAAATTCAAATTATGAAATCGAAAAATGGCTTAAAACGTTTCAATATGGTACCGCATTAGTCGACCGTAAAAAGTTTTTGACGCAGTCAAAATTCCCTGAAACAAACACCCCTGCGCCATAATTTTTGTTCATTTGAATGCTGCGGACAGAAAGTTTAAAGTGAAGGTAAAGAAAACTCATTTTATTTTCAAACATTTATTTTTTTGTAAGTAATTTTTACTTCACCTCAAAGTTTTTAGAGTATTTGATTTGATTTTTTTTACATAGATTTATTCAATTACGCACTTAGTTTCCGTGAAACTTTCTTGAATGATCTTTTTTGGCAAATTAGGACCAGTTTGAAAACATTGGGTTGCTAAATTTTTGTCGAGAAATCTTTAAAAATAAAGAAACCTTTTTAGAAATTTTTTCAGTAAATGCCATTATTAAAAAAGAGCAAAATTTCAAAATCATGAAAAAAAACTGAAATAGAGATCAAAATTTATCGAATAGAAAAATTTTACTCCAAACAAAAACGAAAAACAATACGATTCATTTGAAGCTAAGTTTAATTGCTGCAATAACAATTTTCAAGAATTTGTTTACCTGATAATCGAAAAAGGCAGAATTGGTTAATTAGAAGAGCTAAATGTGTTTTACCCTTAGAGCATGTTTAATTAGCAAAATAATTAGAAACTAAAAATTAAGTAGCCAAAAATATCTACTCAATGCTCGGCAGTGCTCAAAATAAATATTAAACTAGGGTTTGATCATAAACACGTGTGACTTAGAAGAATTCTCTGACAAATTCTTGTGATCAAAATCTGGCTGCCATGACCTGTCGAATGTATATTTCTTAAGTGATTTCTTAAGTAATTTATATTAAAGAGTCTTTCAAGTCTACTATAAAAATGCATGAGATAAACGTTAGCGTTAGAATCTCAAACGTTAGAAGTTTTTTCGAACTTGGGCATTTTTTGCTATAGAAATCACGATACAATTGTGTTTTCCTAAACTACTACACTTGACAACCTGCAAACTTTCTTATGGTACCTAAATTGGATCGCCTAAAACTAAATCAGAAGACCCTTGTTAGTCTTATCAGAAAAATTATGTTCTATTTTTTACTCGTAAAAATTTGTGACTTGCAAATCAATGCTTGCAATCTAAAACAATTCACCTTCAATAAGAAATCAAGTCTACATAGCACAGTTGGCAAAGAAGCGGTCCAATTCTTAGCGAGATTTTTCAATAGAAATGATTGAAATTTCCAGGACCATAATTCTGAACGAGAACTTGTTTCTGTGCTCTCCGTAACTTTCAAGAAAAATTCAATTGTCATCGTAGTTTCAAAAACTAGCGAAATTACGAAAAACTTCATGAGAAAAACCAATAATTCTCCAAAATTTATGTAATGGGAACGTTTTTCTGATTCTTTTGTTCGGAAAAAGTCAAACTGTGGGGGAAATCGAACACCAATAAAAAGTTACGACAGTCACTTTAATTCTAGGCATTCTCTAAAAAATAATGTTATAGAACTTCAGCAACTGATTCGCGATTTTTAAAATGTTGATAACTAACGCGTATATTCTTGCGTTTAAGTCCCAGTGTCTGTAACGTAATGCCTCGTCTGGTCGAGATAAGATAAATCGATATCGTCCCAAGATAAAAGTAAAGTTCCAGATACTGGCACAAGCAAAGAACCAAAAGAATGTGTCGACATATGGCAGAGCTCCGAAAGAGTAGAAAACTGAAACCGAACTTAAATGATTTTCGTTGAATTCAAAAGATTTAGATGCAAAAGTGAATTGCATAAAAACAATCGTCTGATTGTTCCTCTAAACTATTTTTAAGCTTTTAAACACTGAATGAGGATTTTTAGATGCATTTTATAATACTTACTTAAGCTAAAACCAGAAAAGATGTCCAGAAGGCACTGACATATAGACATTTTCACTGCCATATCATGTCTCAAATCTTCTTTTTCTCGTGTAATGACATGTAAAACTGCAGAGCTCGCAAAAAGAGCAATAGTTCCGATGCACGCACAAACTAAGCCAATGGTAAAAGAATAATTATTACTTGAACCTGAGCATAGAACATTTTCGCTCGATACAATTTTCATAACTTTTCATATTCCTGTAATTTTATTTTTCTAATCGTCCATTAGTAACCAGTGGTATCAGCTACCGCTTCGCAAATTATTAAAAAATAATATTCAGAAGTCAAACTGTGAACGAACCATTGTCAGATTTCTGACTTCTGGACATTTAAAGATCGACATTTATGCGCAATGGTTTTCGTTAGCATGTTTTCGGCGAATGTGAAACGTCGATATTTCAGCTCTGCAGTATTTTTTACTCGTAAGATTTCACGCCGACCTGGAAAATATTTCTTCATTGACTAAGTTTTTTATATTGTCCTAAGAAAAGTCGTTCAGCGTATCATTTATGTGTTCACCTAATAAAAAAAACTGTTCAATGTCCAATTCTGTGCATTAATTTCTTTGGACATCAACAGCATGTTTTGATAGTTGTTTCGTAAGGTGTAAGCTGTTTTGATAAATTGGTGTACATTAAAAACACACTGTACATTAAAAACACACTGGTTTCTGGGCTGAGGTACTTTGCGGCATTTAGTTCAAAGTTTTACCTGAAACCGTCTTCAGCGTAAAATTTACGATTGACTGCACAAAAAAATACGGATGCCATACATGCTAGCTGACCTTTCAACCTCTTGAAAAAAAAATTGATAACAATGCTAGAAGTTTTAGGAACAGAAAACAAAACGCATCGCAGCTGAATCAGAGAAGCTCCATTATAAACAGACTTTAAGGTATCTTAGTTGGTTTTCAAACGCATGCATGAAAGCTTGATATTTTGGAAAAATTAGCCAGGGAAGCATAAAATTTATTCTAAATTGTTTCAAGAGACCCAAAAAAAAACTCTTTCTGCAGCCAAAAAAATCGACAATTGTTTCGGATATTTTTGTACACCCTTCACGAGAAAACACTAGATCCACCTCCTACTTTAATGGAAGTAAAAATTTTGCCTTCCGCTCCAAAATTCTCCTCCAAAGTTTGAGTATAATTAGCCTTCTGCAAAAATCAATCCAGTTGAATTTGATTTCTTACTAAAAAATTAATAAAAATTTACTCTCAAAAAACGGACCTTGTTTAGAAAAACACTCTGACTGGCATACAAAGATAGAAATTGGATTTCTCCTTGTGCGATCCCCTAGACAGATAAAATAACAGCACTATCACTTATTCTTTTTTGTAAAAGTCTGCTTTTCTGGAATTATTGAAACTTGGATCACATTAAGTGAAGGCTATCTTTTTCGAAAAAATTGTCCAAACGGCTACATTTTGTTCAATTGTTTTCGTAAAAAAATAAAGAAAGAATTGGCGGCGGACTAGTTTTAACTGCTCATCAGTCAGTGTGTATATCTCTAAATCGAAAAAATTGCTCCGTCTATATGGGGGGAATTTTTTCGATTTTAACATCTTAAGTTCAAATGGACTTTTAAAAATAAAAAATTGGGAAATTTCAATAAATTGTTTGGCGAATTGAGCATTTATAATTGAAATTTTACCAAATTGCAATTTTTTTAAATTTTCTTGGTTGATTGTAACGTGCGCTTCAAAAAACACTATAAATTTCTCTGCTTGAAGACATTTTACAAGAGTTTGGGTTAAACCAATCAGTTCAAAAACAAAGCACACCAAGGGAAATATACTTGAATCAATTATATCATTGAAAATAACACGCCGCAGGAGTTTAAATTTTTGCTTGCAACGAATTTGACAATCATTTCCTTGAATATACGGCAAAGGGTACCTTCATTCAAACCAAAAACAAAATACTTCAATATCGCAGTTGAAAAATTGTTAATTTACCTGAGTTTGGTTTCATGCTGGAACTGGCTTGGCTTCAAGTGTTTTTATTGAAACTTTACCAAATTGCAATTTTTTGTTTGCTTAGGTGATTTTAACGTGCACTATAAATTTGGTTAATAATTTTTCTCTTTGTCAAAAAGGTTAATTCAATCGGTTCAAGAACTAACGCTCACCAAGGGCATTAGACTTGATTTAAAGTTATCATAAGAAAATAACAAGCAGCAAGAAATTTAATTTCTTCTTTTGATAAATCTGATCATCGCTCCGTTAAATTTACCTCACAACGTACTTTCATTCAAAACAAGAACAAACTACCTACAAAGCGCAGTTGTAAAAAAGTTAATTTAACTGAGTTTGGTTAAAGGCTTGAATCGTCTTCGGACTTGAATGTTTTTTTTTGAAATTTACCGAAAGGAAATTTTGCATTTTCATGGGTGATTTTAACGTTCACTATAACGGCACAGCTCACTTTCAATCGAAAAAAGAAGAAATTCCTTACAAACCGCAGTTGGGAAAATTCCTTACCAACCGGAGTTCGGTTTCATGCGTGATTTGTCTTTGCACTGGAATCATAGTCCCTGTGTTCCTTAAACATTTCTAATTTGTTTTTTCTTGTTAGTAAAACTGTCGAATCAAAAACGGGTCTCATTGTGCCTCTTAAAAAGCAACGCAAACTTATTCGAGAATGTGATTTTTTAAACGGACCTTTTTGAATTGAATTGGAAACGTCGCTATTTAGAGATTATGTAACGAAAGCATAAAATCAGTTTCGATGAAAAAAGGGAACTTGACCGGAAAATGGGATAAAATGCTGTAAAAACAAAAAAATTGTTTTCAGAAAAAATCAATTTTATCAATCAAACTCAATTTTATCAGTGTATTTCAAACAAAATACAACTTTGGCACAAAGAAATAGAAAGCTCTTGATTAAATTATCGCATAGAAAACTTAAGCAGTACTACCTTTTTTATTTACATGGTTTATCTGATAAATTATTTTAATGCTTATTTGACTAACAAAGTATCGATATCATGTATTGATACTCTAATAATGAACAAATTTGTAGATGTTTAATGGAAAGTCTCAGCTAAACTAAACTTGAAGATTTAATTTGGGTTGTATTATCAAGGTCAAATAAAATAGCACCTCATTATTGAATTCGAACCGCTATTTTTAAACAACTTTGAAAATTTTTGGGACCTCAAAGTAATAAATTTTTAACAGCGAGTATTGAAATAGGAAATTGTTCTTAATGGTGTTGAAAAAAGCAGTTATAATTCCGATACTTGAAAAAAAATCCTAGACCATCAACTTCTTTCATTGTACCGTCCTTTAACTAGCCTTGTATTGCTTTCTAAAATAATTTTAAAAAAACGAATACACCTGCGAGAAGTAGAACACGTTACTACTTTGGGTCTCATATATAATAGTCAATCTGCATAAAGATCGAGTGTTTCAACAGAAACGACATTATGAACACGTCTAAAGATATTTGCAATTTTATAGACTCAAATAATTACCTGATTTGGATTGGCCTAAACTTATTAAGAGCGTTTCATACGCTTCAACGTGATTAATTACTCCGAATTTCGAAGAAAAGTATTGGAATCTCTAATAACCTCTTGAATTGGTTCAGATCGTATCTTAGTAATCATCGACAGAAAGTTTACGTTGAACTAAGCTTTTAGGATAGACTTTATCTTGAGCATAGTGTTCCTTAAGGCTCGATCTTAGAACCTCTCTTATCTTGCATCTTTTCTTCTTTTCGAAACATCTTTCAAAATCTCAATACTTTCTATCATTATTCTGTGTAGCTGCAAAATTTAAAGAAGATTATGTTAAGAAAAGTTGATTCGGTTATAACTAATGTGCAAAAATGTTGGCATGGTGTGAACCCTGATAAAATGGGAGTGTTTTGCGGGCAAAAACTAGCTTGAAATGAGAACTGGGATTTTTTTTGTTGATTCATATGAAATTTTTGGGTTAACCAAAATAAAAATGGGTGAAGCCAAGTGTTGAACCAATTGCGATACAAACAATTGTGTCAGATTTACAAATAAATTGCGAAGAGAAAAAGAATAGTTTCAAAAACTTCACAATACAAAAACGCAAAAAAAACTGAAAATTTGAAAATCTTTGAACGCAATTACTTGCACAACCCTGTAAAACTTTAGTACCTGGAAAAAAATTTCAATTGCTAAAATTTGCTCAAAATATTGGAAAATTTTCTGCTGAGGCAACTACGCCAAGAAAAAATTTTAAAAAACAGATTTTGGACAGATTCGAACTACGGATTAGCGCCTTGATTTTGACTTTGTATTTTAACCGAAAAGTCAATTGATTCAAAATTTTTGGTTAGACTAGTTGCTAACCTTAGTCTATTTTCTGATTTGTTAATGCCTACTAGCCACCAGCGTAAGAAAGATAAAATATCAAACCACTGAAATACTTTGTATTTTTGGAAAAATGTCAATAAGTTTCGCGAAAACAATTCGAAAGAAGCCAATTAATGCAAAAAAAACTATTTTCGAGTTTAAAAGTAAGAAAAAATTGAGCCAAAAACGTTTTGAATTCTAAGACCATTTAAGGATCGACACTTTTTATGAAAAAATTAATTCAATCTGAGAAAAATTGATTAATAGCAGTTTTTTATTCCGCTTTTGAAACTAGAAGTCGTTCACGGTTTTTTGCGGCATTTCCTATTAGATAATTAGAGAGCGCAATTTACTTAAGAAGTAGGAGATAATTTGAAATTGAACTGAAAAGAACATATATACCAAAGTTCATTCATAAATGCAATATGTATCAATGCAATTTTGTAGTTATTAGAGCAATTAGTTGAAAAAACCAATTAAAAAAACAACATGACTTATATTACAGTTTTCAGCGGCTTAAGGTCAAAAAATTTTGATTGCAAGTCTGATTGAGAACAATCATTTTGGTTTTTCTGACATCTTTACAAGTTTGCATCTGTTTGTCATATCAAAAACCAAGTTGTGACAGAGTAAATTAAAACAATGCTATCTACACATAAAAGTTTACTTTTTCATTGTTTTTCTAAGAACTGACATTCTCTGTTTGTGAGCTTCGTTGCCCATATTCTTCCTGGATGAGACATTAGCACCCTTCGTGAACAGATTCGAGACTCCTGAGGTGGTGTCGTCTGGGTTGCTCTCCGAGAAGCCGGGAATCCACATGTTGTAGTTCCTCTCTGTCGGCAAACCAAGAGAGATTATTAAACTTAAAAAATGATCAAATCGTTTCCAAAGACGGTTTCAAAAAGTCTAGAATAAAAAATCAATAATTTAATGCGATGCAGCAACTGGTGCATGGAAACATCAAATGATCAAAATCGATCTCATGCACACAAACGCTTTTTAATGAGTTCATATACCTAAACATAATTGCACGTCTGATGTTTCCAAGGTGGATGCATTGCGATGTTGAGCTATTTGACAAGATGTTGTAATCGTCTTCTCAATAAAGTCATCCGCAATCTAAACAAAAACATTCCTTTTCCATTTCAAGCTGATATCAAAAAAGCAGCAACTTTCGGCCTTCACTTTGTTGCAAGTACTGTCGCGCAAACTTTTCTACTAAATAAGCAACAGTAACACATAGCCAACATACAGTTGGAAAAGTGTTAATTCAAAACCAAAAAACTAACTGATCGTTGCCTTTTTCCAGAAAAAAATACATCACCTAAAAGCTCTTCATTTATTTTTCTGATAAAAACAAACCCAAAACCAAAAAATGGATCAACGTTTTCTTATATAGCTCTACGAAATCCCAAGAACACTCAACAAGCTGCATTTATATCGCCATTTGCAAGTTATCAGAGAGTGTTATTTGCCTTCAATTTAGCAAAGAAAACTGATTTGAAATGGAAAAAAATGATATATACCTAAGTGCATTCATAAATACAAACACAGCTAAATACGGCAAAAAAAAAGATTTTTGAAAAGCAAAAAAATAAAAATAAGTCTAAGAAAGATGCTTTGAAAACTACAAATGAAAAACATGAAGCGACTACTGGATTCCAACAACGGACTTCTACAATATGACTCTTTCACCTTCGTCATTGACCCATTGGCCTTTGCCTCCTGTGTAGTTAAGGCATCCTCAAATCAACAGCCAAAACTGTTTCGAAAACTGATTATCGTTCGTTAGCGGTAAAAATCAAGATTGGCGAGTAAAAAACACTAATTTGCTAACGATTCAAAAAATAACGTATAGAAACGATTGAAGACATTTGCTTCTTGTTGTTTTTTAACCCCGGTCCTACTCAATGGAGGACCAATCGCGAGGGAGGAGGATACCATCAATTTCGCAGTAGCCGGTCCCACCACCTTGAGGAGGCGTGTGACCCTGCCACCCATCCAACCGTGGCTGAAGTGGTATTCGATCACACGACCCTCATGTTGGGAGACGTGTGTCTTACCCACTCGGCCTTGTCGTACTTTTTGTCAAATCTGCCAAAAAACGCTATTTCGAATGCGACTATTTGATAACGGTCAGATCTCGTTCGAAAAACTCCTGAAGTTCAGTTCATGACTTTTCAAGGAGAGTAGATGCCGTTAGCGTTAGCGACGTCTTCTAGCGGCAGCCTAGCGAGGTTTAAATTAGCAGAAAGTGATTTAGCCTTGACAACTTTCTCATTAGCGATCACACATCTGCCTCTAAAAGTGAATGCAATCAGCAATGAATACGCTTGCTACCGTTAGAGCGGTATACTGAAACTGACCACATTAGTTGAAGACAAAAATGTCAGAAGAGTTTGAAAAAATGAACAAATATCATAACTGCGTTTTTTGGTACAAAGAAAGAACAAAAACGAATTGAGCGAGAACAAATTTTAAGAACTTTTTATTTGCTGGGAGAACAAAAACAAACGGCATAATGCGAGAACATGCACTTCGTAAATGAAAATTTGATATTTCAGCTCCAAAGAAACAAAAGTTATCCAAAAACATCTAAGAATTGTTAACACCTACCTCTAAAAGAAGATTTTGCACGTCTTCATCTAGCTGCTGATTCGGATCGACTTCACTAAAATATCAAAATTTATTATCATGATTACTCATATATTCAAAACAACGAATAAACTATAACTCAATTTTATTGGTGGCATAACATAGAAACTATAGCAAGACTAATCTTTACCGAAAACGTTAACAAAAATTGTCTATTATAAGCAAATATCACAGGAGGCTCTGATCACAATTTTTTGAAAAAGTTAGTTATTGTTCCGACTCTTCTCTAGGAAGGAACTATTGTGTTAGGTCTGTTTTTTTTATTCAAGTCGACTTTGGATATCTCAAAGGGGGTCGTAAGTATGGTATCAAATGATAAAAGCCTATGATAATGTTTCTATTATCTTGGTATTATTACTAATATAGTATCTTGTTGTTAGGAATAAACTCTTATTTATCCCGTCTTTTCTCGGTTCGTCCAAAACGTTCTGTCTTCTGCAAGGTGAATAACTCTTCTGTTCTACGGCTGAAAAAAAACATATTAGTTAGCTCCGTAATATGGTGGTGATGTTTTCAACCCATCAGGACATGTATGTGTCGTGATGGGCGCGTACATTGTACCCTAGGCTATAGGGGCGAGCTTTTTCTGTCTGCTGCAATGCTTCCCGGAATAATCAAGCAAATGTTCGGTAGCCGTTCTTTCTTTTTTCCGTCCATTGGCCAAAGGGTGCTCCAAACTTGTGTTGTTGGATGGTGCGGGCTAAGATATGCTGGCTACTTCCTCTATCCATACATCTCAGTAAAAAAAGTTCTAGTGAGAAGCGTAGACTGGCTAAATTTCATTTATTTTCTTCTACAAAACTGTCATTTCTTCTACATGAACTGGATAATTCAAATGAACTAGACAAGGTGTCTCTTTTGCCCTCTTTTTATTCATTGAATACCAACGATTATTTCAAGCTCTTTAACCAATTTTGTGGCACCATTCCTATCTCTTTCATTATTCATTATGATTCCTCAACAGCTGACGACGCTAAAGGAAAAGCTGATCTTTTTAACACTTTCTTGCTGTCTGCTCTTAAACCTGAAAGCTTTGTTTTTCACAAATACGGTATTAGTGTTATCCCACTTTCCCATTCTCTGAAAAGGACATTATTGTTCTGTTACATGATGTACCAGATACTTCAGCAGTGGCAGCTGATGGCCTTACGCCATTTGTGCTGAGCCAGAACGCCAAAGTTCTTTCCCCAATCATTTACATTCTTTTCTCTTCTATTATTTCTGGCTGTTCTTGGCACAATGTTTGGAAAGAAGCATAGCTTAACCCATTACATAAGTCGAACTCAAAACCAGACGTTACTAACTATCATGGTATCAGTATCCATCCACGTTTGTCTTTGTCTCAAAAACTACTTATTAAATTTATGTTTTCCATAGTTCCACATAAGCTGTATTATAGCCAACATGGTTTTATGAAAAACTTTTAAATTACATTGACAAACTTAATAGTTGCAATAATTTTAATGAAGACTTTTATGCTGTCTACTTCGACATGCAAAAAACAATTGACACCTGGTCTCGTAATGTTTTGCTGAACAAATTTACAGTTTTTCATTTGACGAAGCGTTTATCCGTCTCATTTCCTCCTATTCGTCGAATCTCATTGAGAGGGTGCGTGTAAGCAATTCTGTCCTTTTAAGGGCGCGTAGAAAGCGGCGTTCCTCACGGAAGCATCCTTGGCCCACCTTCAATTCCTATTTTAAATCGACGATCTGCCTGATGATATAAATCATTCTATTCCATATCTATTTGCTGATGACTAAGAACTTCTATGCAAAGGCTCATGCTTGATTAGTTTAGAGTCTGACATAAACGGAGTCTCTTTGTGGTGTAACATCAACGGATTCGATTTCACCCTTAAATACTCTCAAATGATTCCTCCCCCATCTTCTATTTTAAAAACGCATCAATAGAATTTGTTGAGCAAATCAAAGACTTGAATGTTTTTATTTCTCCAAGCTTATTTTGGAACCACCATATTGGCTCTCAACTTGATAAGCATCCCGCTGTTTTTATTATTTAAGGAGAAATTTTTCATTTAATTCCCCTGTCAAAACGAAGTATCAGATGTATATCTCTTGTGTGCGATCCATTTTTTATATAATTCTTGTATTACATTTTTACATTTTTACGTAAACTAGAAAATCAGAAGAAGAAGGCTGCTCGCTGGATAAAAGGATGCCATGATTATAAATAAGCTCTGGATCATCTGGAGTTCTTGCCAATATGCTATCATCTCATCTTTTCTGATTGTCTCCTGTTCTACAAATTATTGCAAAATTACTATGATTTCAATGTTTTTGATAAAATTTCTTTTGCCTCAAACAAACTTGGGAACAGATCAAACCAGAAACTTCTGTTTTCTGCTCCTGTTTCTCGGAAGTTTTCCATATGATGCAGTTAATTTATGAGAACAGTGGAAAGCCTAAACTATGTTTCAGCCAAATCGAGTTGGGACGTTTATGGCCGCATTAAGACAATAAAACTGACCCTTTGGAAGTTTTGTTCGATGATCTTCAAGCAAAGTTTTCCCTCGACTCTTCCTGCACATTTTTCGTCATATGTCGTTGCAACACAGAACTTAAATAACTTATCTATCTTAACTTTTCTAACAACTCGTCAAAACTCAATTTTGTTTTTAGATTTACCCCAAAAAAGATTAAGTTGTTCTCTCTCTCTCTCTCTCTCTCTCTCTCTCTCTCTCTCTCTCTCTCTCTCTCTCTCTCTCTCCTTTCTCTGCATCTCGTTTTTGTTTGCTCCTTTCCACTGTTTTCTCGAACCTCTCGATTGCATTTTCCACCGCAGAAATAAGAAAGTCGTCACCTGGCGTTTTCTAGAAATTTTTTCATGTATTATTCATGTTATTCTTAGGTTTATTATTCTGAGCAAGCAGCATTATTGTTTTTGCGCAAATTTTTTCCAATGAACCTAACAATTTGGTTTCACCCGGCAGTGTCAAACTTTTTTCCGATAAGCTCTCAGATTCGGGCCAATCTGCTTTTTTGAGGTAGAGGTTTGGTCTATTTTTGATTTTGTTCACTTTGTCACATGAGTATATCAGGATGGGTAGATAGTCCGATCGCACTGATTAAATAGTGGTCTAGTTCTTAGATTCACGCTGGACGAGTACACAGACAAAAATGTCAGGCGCGGTACCTGATCCTTGTTATCTAATTCGGGTTGCTCCGCAACTATTCAGTAGGCACATCTTGTTAATTATATAAGATATATATGTATATCGGGAGAAATCCCCTCATCATTTGATGCAAATTCGTGATAATAAAAATCATAATAATAATAATGATAATAATAATAATAATTAATGCTGCACGGCCGCCTTTCTAAGTATGGCTTTGAGTCTCTAAGGTCAAAAGAGCCGGACTTTTGGGCGATCGCTATTGTGTCCTCAGTGTATTTGGGGTAGGATCGAGTAAAAATTTGTTTAGATAGGAAACCAGGTGAACTCAATTGAATCTCGAGGGGGTGAAAAACCACCAACCAATCCAGTAAGCAGGTTTTAATAGGGCTGCTTGGGCATTTCAGAGGTCTTGCGAACAAAAAGTGACTAATTTGTGCTCATGACACTTGTAGGAAAACATAAACAGATTTCTCTGTTATGATTTTAATTTACAGTTGTATCATAACATTCACTTTTAATGGGTGCTGATTCAATTGTATAAATCTTTAATTTATCTTATTGTGGTTAAATACGTAGATGGAGACGATCGAACGTTTTTCCAGCTTAGGTACAGCAAAATATTAAAGCCTACACTTCAAGTCCCGAAATATGACCTTACTTGACTAGATCTTGAATTCGACTTCTGTCCAGCAAGTCTGCGTGCTTCAGTTTTGGTTGAGGTCCCATGGGTCCATCTACTGCATTGAACTTCAATTTACTGGCGATTGCACTTCTATTTTGGCCGGGAGGGTCTACACTGGCAACTGGTGGCAGTCTAGGAGCTGTGCTGGGAACCATAGGCCTAGCTTGGATTGTGGGCGGCAGTTGGTTTGAACCTGGAATAATGTGCTGTGGCCTGATTATTGTGCTGGTAGTGTGCGGTGCTCCCTGGGGAAATGATGAAGGTCTCGGAGCAGGTGCAATAGGCCTTACGCCCACAAACTGCTGTGGCTGACCGGGCTGATAAATAATACTGCATAAAATAAACGACAAAAAACTTCGCAACTAATCAAAAACGCGATGTTAAGTCGACACAGCAATGTTTTATTAAGAAGTGAATTTAAAGAAAGGGTTTCATTTCAACTAAACAGACAGACAAAAACAATTTTCAAAAATAGCTGCTTATTGAGTCGAGACATGCCGGTTAAAGAAATATACTTCAGGAATTGTCACGCATACATCAATGTCATATTTCAGAGCAACCTCTCCTCCCACCGTGGTCTGATTCCAAGGAACAGTAACAGCAATTTCTTCATCCAACAAATTCTGTCTCAAATAAACTTCAAGCATCTCTTCATTCACTATATCAAAAAACATCCGTGTAGGATCTCTGCCAACTATTATGACAAACGAAAACCTTGCCGCTACCTCTTAATTATTTCGATTAAGGATATCCCTCTGAAAAGCTTGCGAAAAGAATATTACACGCGCATTAAGCAAGGCGGCTCTGTCCAAGTGTGTACAATGAATTATTGACACAGAGGCGAAGCTGTGCTTCACTAACACTTCCGAGAGCACGACCAAAAAGCCGCTCTATCAAGTGATATAAGAAGTAGAAATATGCCTCGAATTAGCAAAAACTCGGCTACGTGTCGGATTCGAATCTGCTATTGGTGAAGTCCCATTTGTACTAGGTTCATTTGTACCAAAATAAAAAATCGGTCCCATTTGTACTAAAACTATTCAACTCGATTTCTGATTGGTCGAATTGTGCGCCAACGAATTAATACAATAATTTTCTACTGTTCAAACAGAAGAAAACTAAACAGTAGAATAGGGACCGCAACAGTCGCTCCAACATGTTGCAATCTAGAAAATTTGAGTCTGACGCACGGTGCTAGGGATTTTAGCAGACCGGTTTTTTAGCAGACTCAGAACAATTATAAAGTCAGAAGGCTAACTTCAACCGCGGCATTGGCAATTCACGACCGCTTGCTCCGCTGGGCTTCAATTCAACACGAGTGTTATTGTGCGCGTAAATCTTTGTTTTGCCGCTACTTCAGACCTTTGTGTTTTTGAAGTTGATAGTTTTGTTGACAAATCGTGAGATAATTGTCTTAATTGGGGAAGCGTGACCCCAGACTGAGCGGCTTTTTGAGTCTGTCAATTAATCATCATGCATCACTTTATTACGGTGTTCTGCTAAAAGTTTTAGGCTAAAGATATTTCTGCCAAACGATCGGTTCTCCTCACGCACGGATGCTTAAAATACCCAAGAACTAGCCACCAATAAGGTAGCTACATTTGCTAATAAATTGCAAATTCGATGCAGCAGTAGTAGTACCAAATACAAAAAGGCACCATGTAAAAAATTGGAAAACCTAAAGCCAAATTATCTTTAAATAATACATTTCAAAAACAAGAGACATTGTGTTGGAAAATTTCTGAAATCGAGCTTTTTATGACTGTACTGCTGTGTTTGAAACAAATAATTTTCTTCGGTTCATTTGATGAATTACAAATGCATCAGCTGTGTTAACTTTTCACTAATCAAATGTCAAAGCACACATGATATTATACTGCCTGCTATCACAGCCTACCGATTCAAAAGTACCACAAAAAAAACACTTATTTGGACCTAAGGCTGGAAAAGTTTGTACTAAAAAACTTGCTTAGCAAGTGTAAGCAAACAATTAACTGCAATAATTGAAAAAGAAAACAATCATTGATAAGTGATATCGCCAATTACAATTATTGCATTGGCACTTGCCAATTAATTGCAAAAACTGCTGCAAAAATTGGTAAATGGAGCAGTTCATCCACCCATTACGTGGTTGTTTTCGCGAGTGTCCCTTAAGATGGCTGTTTTGATACTATACTACTCGGATTTACGCCGATTGACGAAACATTGACAATGTCGTTGCATTCCATGGCGAAGGTGATTAAAGCCATTTCTCGTCAAACGAACAAGCCGATTAAAGGATGTGCCTCGAATTATTTGTCTTCAGCGGCAAAAGATTATGTAGAAAATACTGAATAAAAATCATTCGATTATGGGATTCGAGGATGTATCAAACCTTACACAAAAACATGTTGACTATTCAATCTGACTAAAGTCCTTCAGACAAAAAAAAATCGACTTAGCAGGTGTCAGATTGCTTTTTGACGAAATGTTCAAAAAGTTCCCCTCCTGGACCCCACAAACTAGTCTCTTGGCCGAAGTGCCCGTATTATAGAGAGAACAAATTTCGAAAGTGATGCTCCAAAATTCTCGAGGGAAGAGAGAATGAGTTGCTTCTGCCCGAAGTTTTGCAGTGCAAGCGTCTTCGAAAATCCGAAGATGCAGAAGATATAGAAACTAGATGAATTTACCACAGCTGAGTTACGAAAACGGAATAAACCTGAAAAATTTAAGAGTATCAGCTGCTAGTTTCTTCAGCCGATGGCAAACGTTATTGACCGATTTTTCAGTGCTGTGGGATATGCTCCAGAGCATCTAGCACAAGAGCTGTCTGTTGAAACTAACAAAACTTTGAGATGTTAAAATGATCTCTGAATCTCTTCATCAGTGTTTATGATGTAGATATAGGTGCTAGTTGATGTACTTTTGTTTTAGTGAGAGCTTTGTTTTATACTGATTGTCAAGAAATTTGATCAATTTAGATTTTTTCCTTCCAATTATTGGTTGTAGCTTGCTAAGTTCAATTATTGCATTGGAAATTCAATTTAAGGCCAATTAATTGCAATGATTAATTGCACAGTCCTGACCATGTGTGTTTATTAAATGAAAGGGAAACGATATCAATGTACCGTGAAAAACTGCTGCGCTTTCGTCAATACGACATCATCAGCAATCTGAAGTAATAATTCGGTTTGATGACAAAGCAAATGGTAAAGAAAAAGATGGTAAAAGGAAAATAGAACAAAGTCAAGGTATTTTTCTCCGAAGCAAAGAAATAGAGGCCGCTATGAACACTAGGTCTATGTAGACTTTCACCCTTCTGGTTCAAAGGGTATGTCCTCTGCCCTGACCATGGACGTGGTGCATATCCTTAGGTGCCTTGCTAAGTTTGACGCGGATTTCCTCCCGTTACATCTCGGACATATAGTCCATTTCTGTTTGTATACGCGGGGTTGATGGTGTTGTTCATTTGCTTCTTGTTCTGGTACCCGGTTTCCCTTGCAGCTCTGTCTTTTGTGGCGTGCCATGTTTCGGGCCTGTAGGGTTCTGTCGCATCTGCCACATGTCTTGGTTCCATCTTCATTGTTCCTGTCTCCCTCGCATGTCTTCTTGTGGTTTTTTTCCGAGTTTTCAGATTTGAAGATAGCTCCGCATTTGTTGCATGCAAAAGTCACCCTCGCCTCTTTGTGCATCCTTTTGATATGGATTCTCAGGCCGCCCTGGTTTTTGAAATCCCTCTCACATATCTCACACGTGTTCGATGTTGCTTGGGGGGTATAGGAGTTCCTTTCTGTCGTTTCACCGTTTTGTCTTTTCGCATTTGACTTTTCCCATTTATGCAGGTGCTCCATTCGTGCTTTCACCGCTCGCCTCCATCCTTTTCTGTCCTGAGTCAGTTTGTCCATCTCGTTCACATCCATTCCCGCTTCTCTGATGAGCTTCCGCCAGTAGAGTAGTGTTTTGTCTTTTTTTCCCGGACATTTCGGTAGGGCTTGCAGATCGTTTAGCCACCCTAGACAAGCTGCTTTAGTCAGTCTTTTGTTGTCCATTCTCATTACATGTCCTATTCGTTTTAGAGTTCTTCCTTCAACTTTCCATCGGATCGTCTTGATGTTCAGTTGGTTTCTGATGTCCTGCATATTCACTCCTTTTTCTTGCATTTCAATTAATGGCGGCTTCAACTTTGAGCTCCAGACGTGCCTATAGCACCGGTCAATCCAACTTTGCAAAGACTGTAACTCCGAGTTTTTCCATGTCCTTACGTTGGCGTCAAACAATAAGCCGCTTTCTACGCAGCATTGGACAACTCTAGCCTGGATTCTTTTCGGCAGCCTGCTTTTTGTCAGCCGGCGCTTGACCTTTGCCCATAGTCCTCCTGCTCGTCTTTTTCTGTTCTTAATGTCTTCTTTCGCCCCGATCCACACTCCTAGCATTCTGATGCCACCTGCTCCGTCCTTTCCGAACTCTAGTTTCTCTTCTTTCTCTTCGTTGTTTTTCTCCTCGAAGTTCTTCATAACTTCTTGTATTGTTGCTGTTCCAGACTCTATTTCTTCCTTCTCGCCGATGGGGGTGGTGTCGTCTGCGAACAAGGACAATGATATTCGTGCGGTTTGGGTTTCTACCATGTTTTTTCCTGGGAAGCGGTTTCCCGGCATCCACGTCCACGCTATCCCGACGTTTGTACCTTTCTCCTCGGCTCTGTCTAGTCTGGCTTTCTCAGCTTGCCGCATTACCACTTGGTGGTATATGTTAAACAATGAAGGCGAAGATGGGCAACCTTCTCTTAACCCTCTTTCGGGGGTCCATTCTTCGCTGTCGCCCTCTTTGCCCTTTATTTATACTATAGGTTGTGGCTTCATGCAAATCCATCAGTGTGTCCAGAAACGGGCCTTCCATCGCGTAGCGCCTTAAGACCGCCCTTAGGACCGGTTTGCTGACCCGCGGATAAGCTTTTGTTAGGTCTAAAAGTCTGGCTTCTGGGTCTGTGTTGGCTTCTACTGAGATTCCGGCTCTTATCCTCCGTCTCCTGAGATCTTCCACGTCCTCTCTTATCCTTATGAAGATCTGGCTTGCGTCTGCCGTGGACCTGCCTGGTCGAAACCCGCTTTGGTTTTCGTCCAATACCTGGAGTTCTTCGCTCCATCTTCTCAGGCGGTTTGCGATCACTCTTGCTAGAATTCTACTAGCCATTGAGAGCAGGCACACACCTCGGAAGTTGTTGGCGTCATTGATGTTCCCTTTTTTGTGCAATGGTACTATTTGGCCTTTCTTTAGAGACTCTTCCCACAGGTCTGCTCTGGTCGTGAACATTCTCATCACCAGGTGGATGACTTTCTCCCTCCATTTCCAGTATGCGTTGCGAATGTATACCATGCGGACCCCGTCCTTGCCTGGCGCCGATTCTCTCACCTCATCCAGTGCTTCCATGATTTCTTTCTCGGACGGAAGGGTGTTCAGCTTCTGGTTGGCTGTTATGAACTTGCTTTGATGACAAAGCAAATGGTAAAGAAAAATATGGTAAAAGGAAAATAGAACAAAGTCAAGGTATTTTTCTCCGAAACAAAGAAATTAGAGGCCGCTATGAACACTAGGTCTATGCAGACTTTCACCCTCCTGGTTCAAAGGGTATGTCCTTTGAATTCGGTTTGATGACAAAGCAAATGGTAAAGAAAAAGATGGTAAAAGAAAAATAGAACAAAGTCAAGGTTTTCTCCGAAACAAAGAAATAGAGGCCGCTATGAACACTAGGTCTATGTAGACTTTCACCCTCCTGGTTCAAAGGGTATGTCCTCTGCCCTGACGTGGTGCATATCCTTAGGTGCCTTGCTAAGTTTGACGCGGATTTCCTCTCGTTACATCTCGGACATATAGTCCATTTCTGTTTGTATACGCGGGGTTGATGGTGTTGTTCATTTGCTTCTTGTTCTGGTACCCGGTTTCCCTTGCAGTTCTGTCTTTTGTGGCGTGCCATGTTTCGGGCCTGTAGGGTTCTGTCGCATCTGCCACATGTCTTGGTTCCATCTTCATTGTTCCTGTCTCCCTCGCATGTCTTCTTGTGGTTTTTTTCCGAGTTTTCAGATTTGAAGATAGCTCCGCATTTGTTGCATGCAAAAGTCACCCTCGCCTCTTTGTGCATCCTCTAAGGCTAGTAGTTTGTATTTGTCGTTCGCGGAGTCAATAATTCTGGCACGAAAATCGGTAGCGGAGAGACCACTCTCTATAGTGACTGCCAAACCGTGCTTTCTGGTCCCGGTGCTCGCTGAGTCTTGTCGCCAAATGACGGCACGTTTGGCCGACATAGCTGGCATTGCAGACAGGGCAGCCTATTTGATAGACGACGTGACTTCGGATGTCCACAGGGATTGACTGCTTGAGTGATGATAGACAAGTTTCAAGTTTCCGCGTGGTAAACACTACCGACCTGTTTACACACTTCCGTATTTTCTTCAGGAACTGACCTGATTTGTTTCCCTGTACTGGAGTACCATCATCGGAATAATTTATACTATACTAACTAAGCTGGCATACAATATCTTTAAATTTTTTGCCACATGAATTTATGGGATAATTTGGCATTGTCCAATTCTTTACTACCTGATACAGGGCAAGTCAAAATTTAATTGCCAATTAATCGCAATTCATTAATTTCCACTGCTGACCAATTACAATTAAATGATTGCGCTCTACCAATTAATTGCAAACAATTTTATTTTAAAAATCTGATAAACACCCGCACATTTCTCGGAAAAAATATTTCCATTCCTTTTGCTTTCAGATTGTTGATAAAGCCGCAGCAACTTTTGACTACCCAATCATGTCGAAATATCTCAAATCGGATGCCAAAATAATTCATTCGCCATATTTTGAGATCGCCATAACAAAACTTCAAATGGTACAACTGAAACTCTTTTCGAAGAAAAAAGAACAGATTTCAACTTTGAAAAATTCAGTGACAAACCAGCGAGAAGACCCTCAAAACCCTGAAACTGAGAGCGATTTTTCCAACGCAACCACAATTTGTGAATTCGCATTTTTTTTACTTCTGACATCAAATTTCCTTGAACAATTTTTTGAGTACTGCAGAATATGCATATTCTGATCTTCGGCAAAGTTTGTTGCCGCAAAATGTTGAAATGTAGTTATTTTTGAAAATCAACAAAAAATACTGGGACGATAAACTCGACTCAAAAGTTGTTAACAAAGAGTGATGCTTCGTGCTAGCAATTTATTGTACAATGCATTTAACTTTTAGTCTAATTGTTCTGATAAACTTATTAGACAGATTGTTCAAATTTATCGCTCGTGTGTTTTCATGTCATATGCGCGCCGGGTTTTCCTCTTCTGATTATCTTACCAAATCTCGCCGTCCCAGCCGCAGGCGAGTGAAGCTTCCCTGGCGTATCTAGACACAAGAAGGAGTGAGCAGTTGGAACTACCCTTCAACAACACCACAGGTTGTACCGTTCCTACTTATCAGTTTTTCGTTTTTTTTTTTCGTTTTTTTTTATACTCTCAGATTTAAATTAAATTCATTGCCCAGCCATCCGCCCATCTTAACTAGTAAGAGCTTCTCCGTTGCCTTCGCTGTCTGTGTTTCAGGTGGATGTCCCGATTCCAGGCAAGGCGCATCCCTGACTTTTCACAGAAGCTTGTAATTGGCACATCAAGGACAAAATATATCAAACCAGCTCTAGTAAAATCTACAATTCACTTTTACCGCGGCGCCACACTCTAAGATCTGTACGAAACAGTTTTACAATATAGACCGAAGCGCCTTAATACAGTAACCATTATCGCCGGGTTTAATGATAATAGGCTACATTCACGAGAAGTTGAGCTAAAGTGGAAAAACTTAATCAACCTAATCACAAACAAGTTTCAGCCCAAAACCCTAATTATCCCCAAAACAACCAAAGCTCCAATAATAATGATGTTAATCGCAAACTGTACATTCATCACCATTTGCTGTTTAACTTAATAAATTTGTTCATCCACACACACTCACTGTTTCGCCCACCGAGACGGCATCCACTTCTCGTTATTTGGTAATGAATTTTTTACTAAATTTCTTGCTTATATATTTCTAAATTCTCTTGATAATCTGACGATACCGTTCCTCTTCATATAATGTCCAATCAAACACATTGTATCATAAGTAAAAACCACCTACGCGGCCGTGGAATTTCGTGCACATTATGCGCAGCCTACATGCATGTAAAATGCAGCGGCCTTAATCGAGGCAGAGCGACCACGATGACAATTTCAGCTGCAATCGCTGCACCTCCCTGGCTACAGACAACACTACAACTGACATCCAAGTCCCTCCAACTCAACCTCAATAAGCTCCTTCGACCAACGATCAAAATCCTGCAATTGCAAACAGCAACTAAACTGTAACAGCCACACTCGACCTCTGGTCAAATCCCACACCAGAACTGCAAGATAAAATAAGAACAATCTACAGCCAAGTGGTGCACTGGAAACCAATTTTCATGATCCTCGCAAAAAACAGAGTTGGATTTATAGAAACTCGAAATATAACCCTCACTCGTTAATTGAAAGACAAGAAAACACATACGCAATGCACGCAACAATGATATTCCCTCATCTCATGCTATGCAAAACCAAATCGGAGAGTGATGCTTCGAACTCCAAAACTATAGCAAGAAGGCACAAGCAATGGCATGAGGGCGACCTGGGCCAACTTTTTAACGAGGGAAAATCGCTGCAAATGCGTTTGGTAAAGAGTAAGAATAAGAAAGTAGAAACTGAAGCACAGCAATTTCATAAAATTAATGAGCACCGGAAAAAAAACGAGTGCTATTGCTAAACTAACTGATACCTCTAAAGTAATTCTCTCACTCGAGGAAACCGTGAAAGGTTAAACTCTTGAGCAAATCCTCATTGAGAAACACCCTCCCGCGGAGCCAATAAACAACAAGTATATAATATCACGCTCTAAAGATACAATCCTTTTCAACTCATCCAGATTCGACCAAATAAATGCCCCGAAAATTAGGAAGGCTGCCATAACAACACATGGTTCTCATGGAACCTCGTGCCTGGATGCAAATGAGTGGAGACGCATTCTAACGCACTTTGATCAACAGTCAGTTGAAATATCAAAGACACTAGCCAAAATCGCACAGAAAATATCGACAGAAATACTAAGTCCTGAGCTGCTCGAACAATATAATGCCTGTCGACTAATTCCACTTGATAAAAACCGAGGAGTTAGGCCAATTAGCATACGCGAAGTCACCCGCAGAATAAGTAGAATGATCACAAAGTGCTTAAAAGTGAACTTATGGTACTCACATCGAATCACCAACTATGCCTTGGCCAAAAATGTGGCATCGAATATGCAATTCATACGCTTAGGAAGCAATACGAGTAAACAGATTCCGATACAATATTACCGATAGACGCAGAAAATGCATTTAACTCCCTAGACCGAAACCTGGCTGTGAAAAACATTGCAAATATATGCCCTTCTATACTACCCGCTATAAAGAACTCATGCTCTAATTCATCCAAACTCTTCGTAAATAAAAAAGTTATCCTATTTACAGAAGGGACCACACAAGGAGACCCATTAGCAAAGGCGATGTACGGGTTAGCCACTTTACCTTTAAAAAAATTAGTCAACGATAACAGCTTAACTCAGAAATGGTATGCAGACGACGGGAACGCAGTCAAATTTGAAAAGTTTGCGAACAGTTCTTGACAGTATTATCAAACACGGAAAAAATTTTGGATATCATGTAAAGGCATCGAAATGCCAGCTCATTTTAAAAGATGAAAAATACAATGATACGTTTAAAGTAATCAAAAATACCGAACTTGAAAAGAAGAAAGTGGCCAGAGTACTTGGTTCTGTCATAGGATCCGAGACTGAATGTAGAACTTTCTTAGAAACTCAGTTAGAAGAACACAACAAAATACTGAAAAAATTTTGCAAGATCGCGAAAACATCACCACAAAACGTGCAATCCAGTTACACCAAAGGGGTACACGAAAAATTATCGTTTTTAGCTAGAACTGCCCCCAATACCACAGAAAACATGCAGGCCTGCGAGAAAATACTGCAGGAAAATCTCATTCCAAGTTTAATTGGTAAAGATAATATTAGCCAACAACTTAGAGACATCGTTTGTTTGCCACTGAAAATGGGTGGTCTAAATATCAAGGTACCTTCTGAATAAGAAAACTTTTTAGAATGGTCAATTAACAGCTATATCTGAGCAAGAAAAAATCTATACAAAAATTAAAATACTTAAATTTAAAACTGAAAGAATAAAACTGAAAGAACAAACCAAAAGTGAACTAACATTTTTAACAACTTGAGCAACAGTGAAAAAAAGGAACTTGAGCTAGTCTCCGAAAAAGGAGCCTGAAACTGGTTAAACGCACTGCCTTTTAGCAGATATAATTTCAACCTAAATAAATCCGAGCTCCGGGATGCAATTTATCTCAGATATGGATGGTTACCAACCAACATTCCACTCACATGTGCATGTGGTCAATCACTGTGCAAAGGGTGGATACGCCCACATGAGGCATGACGAAATTAGAGATACCTTTGCCAGCCTCATGAGCGAGGTTTGCTATGATGTTGAAATCGAGCCGAAACTTCAGTCGTTGCAAGGCGAGAGCTTTGTCAACAATTCAACCACAACTGATGAAGACGCTCGACTAGATGTAAAAACAAACGGATTATGGGCTCAAGGTTTAGCCGAACCTTCTTTGATGTCAGTCTTCCACCCGCACGCAAAAACTTCACGAAGACTACTGAAAGACGCTTATAATTACCACGAATCACCAAAAAACTCAAATTACCAACAGAGAGTTCTACAAGCCGATCAGAGCAGCTTTTGCCCGCTAATTTTTGGCTGCACTGGTGGTGACGCAGCAGCAGCTACACGGACAATGCAGCGCATAGCTGAAAAACTTAATGAAAAAAGGCATCAAAGCTACTCAGAAACAATAAACTATGTTAGAACTAAGATAAGCTTCGCGCTGCTCAGGAGCGCTATCCTTCGTATACGGGGGTGCAGATTTCTGTGTAAGACTCAATTCATAAACAATTCAATTAATGCTATTACAGAGGAAGGACGGTTGAAGTAAATACCTTTAATACTGGACTATGTTCTGATTTTGTTTATAATAGTTTCCTATTTCAGATAACATTGTTTTAATCGATTGTTTTAATTGAATATTGGAACAAAGACTGTTGTCATTTATGTTATCTACCTAATTGGAGTATCCAACAATGAACGTGATTGAATGCCCAGCACCCGAGTGCCCAACCACATGGGACACCACACTCGCTTCAGATGTACTCTCCAACCTCATCCAATTGCACGCACGAACTGCCCACCCAGCTGATGCAGGCACAACATCCACATCGAAGCTAGAGAAGGTGAAGCGGCCCACTATCGACTCCGGGGGAACCAATGAGGACTGGCAGTATTTCAATCAGCGGTGGTCGGAGTACAAATCCGCAACGCGATTATCCGGCCCTGACGTCATCTATCAACTACTCGAGTGCTGCGAAGAGTCTCAGGAAGGACCTCACACGCACGTATGGTACGCTCAATAGCAGCACCGAACAGGTAGTTTTGAACTCTATCAAGTCACTTGCCGTTCGCGCAGAGAACATACTTGTGGCAAGAGTTCAACTCGGTCAGATCAGACAAGACAGAGATGAACCAGTGCGTGCCTTCGCTGCCCGTCTACGAGGTCAAGCAAGCGTGTGTGCTTTCACGGTTGAGTGTGGTTGCAACCCGCCCGCAGTGGTAAGTTACTCTGGCTACATGGTTCGAGATGCGCTCATCAGAGGCATAGAAGACGAAGAAATACGGCTAGACATTCTCGGTCAAGCAAAGCAAGACCTTACTCTTGACGAGGCCCTGCAATTTATTGAGGCCAGGGAGAGTGGTAAGAGATCAGCCCTTCAGCTGAACGGATCGTCTGTGCAGGCCGCGTTATCAACTTACAAACGAAAAGACAAGCTTCGAGTTACCACTCCACGGAGTGGTGCCACATGCGGTTATTGCGGGCAACCTGGTCACAGTCAGAACAGACAGGACCGAATCAACAAATGTCCGGCATATGGTAAGCAGTGCGGCAACTGCGGAAAATATCATCACCTCATGGAAGTCTCTCGACAAACAACTCAACGCTCAACCGCAGCACCCGTCGATAATTCTGGAATGCTGGGAGTTCTCGACGCCGTCCACAGTATCAGCACATCAGGTAAAATCAGTCACCTTGTTCTGGATCATCATATCTACGACGAGTTGTGCGATTCTTGGAAACGTAAGTCATCACACCCTCAACCGGTAATCGACGTCAGAGTAGTGGTGCATCCCGACGATTCTGCAGCACTCGGTTTCTCGGACGGGAATCACAAAGTCAAGCATTGTGAGATGCAAGCTCTTGCAGACACTGGTTGTCAATCTTGTCTTGCCGGTACGAACATCCTCCGCCTCCTAGGCTTGCAGCAATCTGATATCATTCCTGTGACAATGCAGATGTCGGCCGCCACAAACCAAGGTATCAAGATCTCCGGTGCAATTGTCGCGCGAGTTGGTGGAAAATCAGCAGCCGGCAGTGCCGAAACTCGTCAGATCATATACCTGACCGATGACACTAAAAGACTGTTCTTGTCTAAACAGGCATGCATTGCCCTTGGGTTTATATCTAAGAACTTTCCTACAGTAGGTGAAACCCACTCCTCGGTATGTCAAGTGACCAGTGACAGTGCATGCCAATGCCCAACGCGCAAACCACCGCCACCGGTCCCTTCTGAGATCCCATTTGCGCCAGTTACAGCGAACCGGCAAAAACTAGAAACCTGGCTGAAAGACAGGTATAGTAGTAGTACATTTAACGTGTGCACCCATCAACTTCTTCCAACCATGTCTGGTCCACCCCTACGCCTTCACGTCAACCCGGAAGCGACTCCATCGTGCGTCCACACACCAATACCAGTTCCACTACACTGGCAGGATCAAGTGAAAGCAGCGCTCGACGAAGATGTCCGTCTGGGGGTAATTGAATCAGTTGCCGTTGGTGAACCAACAAGGTGGTGTCACAGGATGGTGATATGTGCCAAAAAATCTGGAAAGCACAGACGAACCGTTGACTTGCAACCACTGAATCAGCACGCCTCTCGCGAAACGCATCATACGCAGTCGCCTTTCCATCAGGCGCGATCGGTTCCACGCAACACTTTTAAAACGGTTTTCGATGCCTGGAATGGATATCACAGCATCTCCCTTCACGAAGGTGATCGTCACTACACCACTTTCATCACACCGTGGGGAAGGTATCGGTACTGTGTTGCACCTCAGGGGTACATCGCATCAGGAGACGGCTATACACGCAGGTTTGATGAAATTGTTTCACAGGTACCTAACAAGACAAAATGCATTGATGATACTTTATTGTGGTCGAGTGACATCGCAGAGGCATTTTCACAAGCCGCAGAATGGCTTCACCTATGTGGCAGAAATGGCATTGTTCTAAACCCTTCAAAGTTTGTTTTTGCGAAAGAAACTGTCGATTTTGCAGGATTTGAGATCAGCAATAGCACCGTTGGTCCATGTGCCCAATACTTAGAAGCCATTGAAAGTTTTCCATCGCCCAAGAACATCACGGACATCCGAAGCTGGTTCGGTCTTGTTAATCAAATCTCGTTTTCCTTCGCTGCAGCACCTCAAATGAGTCCGTTTCGGAACCTTTTAAAACCTGGTACACCGTTCCAATGGACAGATCATCTTGAGCAAGTGTTCCAAGCGTCTAAGAATGTCATTATCAACGAGATTCGCTCAGGTGTGGAAATTTTCGATAAGGGGAGACCTACTTGTCTTGCGACTGACTGGAGCAAGTCTGGAATTGGTTTTTGGCTAACGCAAAAACATTGTGACTGCCAGCCCATCAAACCCTTATGTTGCGCAAGCGGATGACGTGTGACCCTCGTTGGCAGCCGGTTCACGAGCAGTGCAGAGTCAAGATATGCTCCAATCGAAGGTGAAGCGCTAGCCGTGGTCGACGCACTCGAAAAATCGCGTCACTTCGTCCTTGGTTGCGATAACTTAATTATCGCTGTGGATCATAAACCTCTCGTCAAGGTGTTCGGGGACAGATCGCTACATGATATAGAGAACCCACGCCTTCGAAACCTCAAAGAGAAGACACTGCGGTTCCGATTTCGTATAGTCCACGTTCCTGGAGCTAGAAACGCAGCTGCTGACAGTGTTTCACGTAATCCTGTGGGGGTTTCCGAAGAAATGCAATTGCCTGACGACCAACCCACTGAGTCAATCGGCGCACCAGAAACTATGTGCCTGGCTTCTATTCGTGTACACGACAATAGAGAAACTGAGATTTGCTCTTCCTTTGATAACAAAAGCAGAGATGTCCTTAGTAAGATTACCTGGGAATCTGTGCGTCTTAGCACAGCTAGCGACTCATCGTGTCAACCACGCCAGATCGAACCACGCAGTTATCTCCCTCGATGTGCGTTTTTGGCAGGCCAATTCGGGATTTCCTTCCCATTCACCCTGGTAAGTACCAACCACACAAAATTTGGCAAGACACCTTGGCTGCCCGTGAAGATGCCCTTCGTATCCGCCATGCACGGATTTCAGAACGACTTGTAGAACACACCCGTCATCTGCCACCGCTACGGGTAGGCGATAATGTCCGGATACAAAACCAAAGCGGTCCAAATCCGACCAAATGGGATAAGACAGGTATTGTTATTGAGGTACGTCAGTTCGACCAGTACATAGTTAAAGTGGATGGTTCAGGTCGTGTAACTCTGCGAAATAGGAAATTTCTGCGTAAGTTCCTCCCAGTTGTTCACAGAGACCACAGAGGCCTAAGTGAGCACCCTCGACCAACCGATGTCAGTTTGGCACAGGTGCCGCAGGTAAAGCCTTTGACAACTTTGGTCAAACCATCATCAGTGGTTCACCCGAGTATACAGAAGAATCCGTTGGACATCTGCGAGCCGTCACTGCAACCTGATCAGCCAGATCTCTTCGAACAACAAAACCCAACGGCAGGTGTTTTGCCTTTGGAGCATGTGAGTCAGACAGAGTCGTCGGACGCAACCACTACGCTGTTGTCCACACAAGGTAAGGTTCCCCGTGCTCTCATGTGCCTGGAGCCTCACAATAAATCGGGACTGGTTGAGGAAGTGATTGAAAACAGCACAGGTAATCGGACAACTCGTCGTCAGTTGAGGACGTCGGGGCGTTGTTAGACGACATGCTTATCCACGAGTGCTTTTGAGTATCTGCAATGAAGTAAGAACAGGAGAACTATTCGAAACATTGCAGATGAACTATTCAGCCCTTTACGAAAGGACTTGAGGGGGCATACTGGACTATGTTCTGATTATGTTTATAATAGTTTCCTATTTCAGATAACATTGTTTTAATCGATTGTTTTAATTGAATATGGGAACAAAGACTGTCCCTAAACGGAAGGGCCCCTTTTATAAATTACCCTTTTTTCTTGAAATTAAATTATACTTGAATTTTAACATTCCAAGTAATTGTGATTTAATTTTCAGCTGTCCAATTAATTTTTGACTTGCCCTGACCGCTCTAGATCACAGATTAAAGCATATATTGTCTAAAAAATTCAAACACAATGATTAGTTTTAGCCTCGGAATTTAAAATGAACAAACATGTTGAGGTCGAATGAGAACTCTCTGAAGACCTCCTGTTCCTCTTGGTCCAGGAATTAAAGTCATTGGTTGTCCCTGGGAACTGATACGAGGAGAAGCACCAATGGCTCCCCCAACAATTGGACTGCTGACCATTTGAACAGTTTGAGGAGCGTTCTAAATTTTGTTGGGTTGTTCTTTAATACATTTACATTTGGAATAGATAATGTATAACGTTCAAATCAATTTTCTTTACCATCCGTATATTTTGTGCTGCTTGCGGCTGAATCTGGATCCGAATGTTGTTGGAATTGATTGTATTTTGTGCAGCATCATTGTTCTGCATCATCAAATCTAACACAAAACAAGGACAGCCCGGTTGCTATGCAAGTATCGCAGAATATTCTCAACGAACTTATTTGACACATGTTCTAAACACACTATAAATTCAAATGAGCCAATTGCAAATTTCTTTGCATGAGCTGACCTCTTTTTTATGCTGAAACCAGCCGAACTTATTTACATCGAAATCGGAACTTATACCTTTTCGTCACAAAAACGATAAACAGTGCGGAAACAAACCATATTGGCACACAGAGCCAAAGCAGAGCTTCGCACCAACGCGAAGCAAAAATTGTAAACCAAGAAAAATGTTATCAAAAAATCAGAGTACCAAATAGTTGCAAAAACATTCTTAAAAATAATATAAGCAACAAAATCAGCCAAACTCGAATTACTTTTCAAACCTGCCTCCTATGCATGGAAGTCTTCAGAAGACACGCGATCGAAACATTAGTGAACTGCCTTGATGAAAAAACCAAAAACCACTCCAAAGGATTTAGGAAAATAATCCAAGGGTTCGCATGAAACCCAGTCATTGCATTGTTCAAAGTTTAGTTTTCAGTTATAAGTGTAAGTTTCTTCAGGTCTCTACAGTTGTTGCATTCGCATAAAATGCGCCATGTGCATGTATCTGATTCGTTTTAGCGAGTTTTGAAAAACTTTTTATAAAATGGAATTATTAAGGCCCATAACTTCATGCAACTCTAGAGAATTGAACAAGAAATAAAAAGAGCGTATATACCGCACAGTTTACAGTTGAAGCAGTAAAGCGAAGGGTGTGTGTCAACTAGTTGCCTCAAGGATGCATCCAGCGTTCCCGCGCTGAATCGCTAAGTCTAGCTTTTGTTTGAGAAATTTAAAAGCTAGTTTCTAACCCGTTAAGACTGTTATTCGCCTTGCAAGTTCTTTCAAGAAAACTGCAGTAGACCTACCAGCGCCACCCAGTGTTTCCATGGCAACGGGTTCGAAAATTACAGCGGAAGGGAGGTCTGAATAGTGGTTTCTTTTGCGGACTTCGGCCTCGGAAGCTGCATTGGCACCCGGAAGAGCTCCCATTCGCAGATTAGAGTTTGCCAAACGACTTATACATGTGGAATCCCATGCCAAGGTTCGTCCTCGCTGCCATGGCATTAGTGTGTGTCCATCTGGTCTGCGTCCATCTTTATGTAGCAGCCCGATAGGTTTTAGTGTGGAGCTATGTATAATTCGCCCAAATACTACACAGCGACGGAGCGTAGAAAAAGTACCTATTAACGACTGACAGGCGTCAGTTACCTTAATCCTACTCGTTTTTCACCGTTTCGACCTTGCCAGTTGATTTTCTGGTCTGTTTAGGGCTAAGTAAAAAGTTACTATTTTTAGGCTATCAGTCAAACGACTTTTGATCAGCTTTCGTTTACATGCGAACACAACCACATAGCTGAGTCTCGGATCCTCAGACTACATGATTGCTATTAAAAACACGGCTCGAGTACCCTACTTTAATATGTTTTTGTATGACAGTTCTATTATAAATCCATTGGAGATGGATTGACCCTTTCCTCTTTCTAGCTACTCATATTCTAAAATATCAAATAAAACCGGTGTTAATTCAAAGTTTCACGACATCCAAGTAGCTACAAAGTCAGTTCTTTATAGTCCCTTCACATACAACAGTCTCTGGGGAACCAAGCCTCCGCTCCCGTAATCTTCCCGAGATAACGCTGTTATCTCTCCCAATTTGTGGCACGGGAGGGTTCCGTGGAATATTCCTTCCCCACTGAAGCTTCCTTTTCCACCAATTTCCGCTGCTAAGGTTCTTATCGTGTGTTATTGCCACGATAAGAGGCTTCGTTTCTCTCGTTCTTTCGTGCGACTGTTTTCTGCTATCTCCGTCGTTGTTGTGGATTTTCGTCCTCTCCAGTCAAAATGGCCGTCTTTTTGTATTTCTCAGAAATATTGGCCCGTCATTCGAAATTTTAAAAATTCAAGTTTTCGGAATATCTAAACACTCCTTAGCAGTAATTTTTCTTTACTAAGGCCTTTATTCGTTTTCTTTCGTGTCGCCGGAAGGTTGCACTGTGCCAATCCGGCAGAATGGCACATACTCCCCGGACAAGTCCCCATCAATGTCCCTATTGATCGCATAACACCGGGTTATCGTCAACTGGTACTCCAGTTTTCTATAATTGATCTTACAAATCGCATAAGAAAAGGAAATTTATCTACTCCACCTCAACTCACTACGTGTCACAAATGGCATCGTACTACATCTCACTGCCTTTCAACATTTTCACAAAATCTGCACCATGAAGAGTGTCCTAGATAAAATTTCTTTTCTGACTACTATACGTCATCTTGCCATAAAACTTCTTCTCGCTCTTTGTGATTAAAAAGTTGGGACGTGGCACGGCCACGCACCCGTTAAAATTAACTTAACGTCACTCATCAAGTATAATCAGTCATTTATGCGGTCCTATTCGATATTAAAACTAAGAAACTCCTAGGCTAGGAAAGTTATTGAGTTACTCACCCTTTCCGAGCGATTTTACCCAAACTTACCATGCCGCCACACAGTGAAATTGTGTCTTACACAGGTTAAAAACTTCAGTCGTGTTTAAATAGGTAAATATACTCACCTATGTTCTATATATATATACATAAGTAGCATAACTAAAATTTTCTTTCAACAATTTTAACAATTGCAGCAATTTTCAAAGTCAGGTTTGACCAAACTAAATCAAAACAAAAAGTTTAACAAGTTCAATAATCAAACTTGGTTGATTGGTTCCAGTTTTAACACACAAAGACAATCAAGTTTTTTTCTCCTCCTCTTCCTTTCTTGTTCACATTTTCACTTGTCCTCTTCGTTCCCTCATCTTCATTCCATTGCTTCTCCATCCTGATCTTCAGCTTTGCTGTCTTCTAGGATTTTCTCCAGCATGTCCATGGAGTTACGGGCCGTGCCCCAACTCTCCTGTTCCAACAGCCTGGGTTTGCAACAAGGTAGCAGGTCCACATTCACCTTTTGCTCCCGGTTCCTGCAAAAGCTGTTGTGAAGACACAGGCTCACATTTCGTTCTAGGTCAGCTCTTAAGACCTCTTTCTTCTCATCTTCAGTTACATAAGGCGCTCCAGCTACTCGCTTCACCGCCGTGGTGACTGCGTTTCTGTGCGTCAGGAATGCTCTCTTATAGGCTCCCGGTCCTATATCTAGCTGGAAAGATTGATAGGCTTCCGTTCATCTTTGTTCCTCGACATGTGACGCTTCGCGCGTTCATACATCCATGACGTCATCACTGGACGGAACCAAGGCATCAACCTTTGCCTTGACCATATTCTTTCAATGGCTTTGGGTATTCTCAGAACTTTGCAGGTGGTTCTGAAAAGGTCCAATTCACGGCTCATCTTCACGTTGCTCAGTTGCTCAGGAGTCGGCACGGCCGTCTCCTGTTCACTTGTGTCCGCGTTAGCCTCCAACCATATCACTGCCAGCATGGCACTAACCACCACGATTGACAACTGTTGATTCTGATCCGGCAACCCCGTAGAGTACAACTCCTCCACGTCCCATACTAGCATCAGATTTCCGCGTTTGGGGTACCATAACGTCTTCGCCAAGCAGTGGCAAGGATACTCCCCATGGGTTCTCACTATGTTCCTTCGGGTCCGATACCCTGAGGCTCCCAGCAACGGTTCCACCTCCATCATAATTCTGTGTAAATCGTCTTTCTCTTCTATGGTGGGGAATTCAGTGGGTAACGCTCCCCTCGCTTTCTGCTTTTGGAACTCGCTCACATTACCTTCGTTCAATCTTAGGAACTCTTCACCCACTACGTCTTGCAACTCGCCTTCAGGTCTCTTCGTGACTGCCCGAAAGATCTTTGCCAACAAATCATATGACCTCTCCGACATTCTGGCCAACCTCACGCACTTTGGCACAGAGAAAAGTTGGTCAATCAAAACCTGCTGCGTCCTCGCATCCATCATCACCATGTGTGTAGGATACCTATTATTGCAATATGGCGCGGAGCTTGAACCCACCAGATATTTTGAACCAGTAGGTTTATGATAGGCTTCACTATCCTTCAGATTCATTTCATTTTCCAGAGCTTCTCGCCAGCCTCCGATCTTCTGCTCTGTCTGCAATGCTCCAGGGAATACTTCCACGCTGAGGGACGTCACTAGCTCATGGGCACGCTCCAGGCGCTCAAGCGATTCTATCGAACTCGTCATGCTACAAAATCCCAAGGCTGTGGTCAAGTTTACATCCGTCACCCCACGACAGTCCGCGACCAACTCCATGCCACTCTTATCCGACATGCTCAATCTTCCGTATAATCGTGCCAGTTGTCGATGCTGCTCGCTCAGCGTAATCAGGCAGTGTCCCAAGTTGCAAACATGTCCTTCCATCCCACTATGTTGAGCTTAACAGGTGCCTTGCTTCAACCAATTGCTCGATGGACTTTCCTCTGATAGTTCCGTGGATCGGTTGCTCTTCCGCTTCGTCAGCCTCATGGCCAGCAGATGGTGTATCATGGCCAGATCATGTAGACTCGCATCATCATCCAGGTCTAACGCGATATCCGCCGTCATGTCCCAGATTGAACCGGCGTTAGGATGGGGACACCAAGAAGGCTTCATGAGTTCCCACATGGTTACTAGGCTGGTTTTCAAGGGACCGTCCCAAGAACCACAATCAAAACTCACTTGCCCCTTCAGCTCGGGAACCGAGGGTTCGACCACTCGTTCTTCTAAGATAATTCCCAGCCTGGGTTGTTCCACCATCAGCATTCCAGTTTCTTTAATCCGTTCGACCCAGAAATTGAGCACTATGACTTGCTCATAGTTGAAGTACGCTTCCCTGGCTTCTTCATTCACGAAGGGATTATACCCCATCCCCGGTATGCCAGACACATATTGGAACGAGTTCAGTTTCCCTAGTGTTGCAAAGTCTTTTTGGCCCCTCACTGCTTCAATCAACTCCCGGCTCACTTTCAATTCTTTGTTGGAATATCTTCTCACTTCTTCCAACTTGCGATAGCTTTCCATGTCATTCGACTCCCTATTTGGTACAGTCATCGGCATATCCTGATATAGTTCCAGGAGTGCCCTAAGGAAGTTTTTTTCGCAATCAACTCCCTTTTGCCAAATGATCTTTATGCTTTCTCCCAAAACAGGAGTGGGGATACGATCCACCACGAACCTGACAAAGCAAAGGGCATCCTTACGCTTAGCCCAGGCTATCGCAGAATCGTCTTTTGAAATCAACGCTCGCAGGGCTTCCATCAACTCCAGCTCCTGTTCCTTTGATTTCAAATCATTACTGGCTTCATATTCCGCCTTCTTGATGCCCATCAAGCACCAAGCCAACCGTGCTTGCAGGTCGGTTCTCGTGCACGGATGAGCTAGGTAAGCTGCCACCGTCGCAGGTGCATGCATCGTCTCGTCGAAGTATCTCTGGAGGGCCGCCCTCCAAGAAATTTCCAGCAGCTTTTCCAGCCCAATTTCGTTCGCTTCCGAGGACATTACTGTGCCGTATTCTTTCCGATTTAAGTTAGAATTTTCCGTAAGCCCTTTCAGATATTCCTGCAGGGCTCGCTTCTCGCTCCAAGCCATCAGGTGCCCTCTCGCGGAGTTCCTCGCCTTCAACATCTCCACATAACCCCCTGCTGGATCTCCCATGTGGACCGATTCCGGCACAGTGACTCGACTGTACTCGACCACGTCGAGTTGTCCCTCCAGTTTCATCTTGGCCATGTTGGTTCGTGAGGGCCTGTAATCTTCAAGTCCTCCAGATCCACACTGACTGATGATCTCCATCTCTAGCTTAGTGTCTGCTAGGGTTCGTGCCGTCTTCTTTGATTTCGTGGCTGTCGTGGTCAGACCTGCCAAGAGCATAGGGGGTATCAGGTTCTCTTTTTCTCCCCCGGTCAGCGTCGCACCATCTCCTTGCCCGCTCTCGCCTGAACGACCTGCGCTCGTCAAAGAGGCCACCACTGCGCTGGCTTTTGACTTCACCACTCTCTGGTTGACGGCTCGACTTCCTGTCTTTCCTTTCAGCCGCTTCAGCCCCTTTCTGGCTCGTCTAACGGGTAATTTCCTTGTGACCTGCTGATCATCGGCACTGTCCTCTGTAACTGACTTGGTCAGAAGATCAGACTCCATGGAGTTCATTATTTTCTCCAGGACCTCACGCATGATGGGTTGGTTCAATCCCACCTTCATTATGGACTGCGTCACATATCGTTGTATCACGTCCCATGACCTCTCCATGAAGTTCACTCGGCTCCAGGTTGCCCCTGTCTTGCTTTGTAGTTCACTTTGGTATCTCTCCCATTCCCCTTCCCGTAGCGTACTCAGGAAGGATACACTCATTGACTCTTCAATTTTTCTCCTCCTCGGTGACTCATGGAGCAATCTTTGCGGATCCCTGCTTCGGCACTCTCTCGCCTGACTTATTGGGTCCATCGGGGATAAGTCGGCCGACGCCTCCTTGGTAGGGGACATGAAAGACGATGGCGTCATCAGCAATAGACTCCCATCGACTTCCCCATCGTCGTCTTCACTGAACCGGTATTCTAGCAAGTCTCTCTCCAACGCTCCTAGATCCGTCTCACCCGGTTTTTCCGTCTTTCCCCCGATGTCGTCATCGTCCTGATCCATCAATTCATCGTCATTTGCATCAGGTTTCGGCTTGGGTCCTGAAGGATCTTGTCGTGTGTCTATGCCCGAGTCCGGCCGTGCCGGTACGGTCATGTCTCCTGCGTGATAAAACAATTCATCGTTCACCAGGAATTCTACGGACTCCTCGCCATGTGGTGCCAGGTCTTCTATCGTTACGTATGAGCCTCCTCTGCACTCCTTTGCAACTTCCAGCATCACTACTTTCACTTCTCCTGACCACTTCAGTCTTGATAAGTCATCTGTGGGAGTATACACCTCGTTCCACATTTCAGCCGAGACCTCTGGTCTCCTGGAAGGTAGTGCCTTGATCTTTTTCCTACTCCAAGCATCAGGAAATGTGAAGTCAAACTTGTGCGCGGCTACAACGTTGCAGCTGATGAAGCGCGGCTCCATCCCTTCACTCCCTTTCAGCATTCTCTTTTCTGCATCACGAGCTGCTCTGATGCGAGGGGCAATGACGGGAGATGTGACTCCCAACAACATCCTCCTTATCGGTGGGTATCGAGGGCATTGGTCCGGCAGCGGCCTGGACCCGGAAAAACACGCTTGCTGGTTCTCTTTCGCGTGTTCGTAGGCTTCTAGCAAGAGTGGGACTCTCATTGCCGCTCCTGAATCTTTCACTACTGGTCTCAGATTCCAAAGCTTCGGGTTAAACTGGATGTGGGAAAGTTCTTCACGGCCCATTCGGCACTTGAAGTGGTTGTTGAAATCCATCAACACCCAACCTGGCTCCGCTATTCTTCCGAACAGCCTATCGTCGCTGGCCAGCCCTCTCAGCTCCCTCTGCTTTACTCAATTCAGCACGGAACAATCCACGACTGAGACCAGAGTGACATACAACACAGAATTCCTGTATGCCTTGACTTGCACGTCCGGGAACGCGAAAGACATCACCGGTCCATACACCACCGTGACGAATTCCCGCAGTCCGTGAATCAGAGCCAACGGATCGATCCGCATCATGACAGCCAAATCTGTCAGCAAGGGCATGCCACAATACTGCTTACACTCACCCGCATCCGTCGCCACCTTATCTTCTCCCGTGACACTTCTGTTCTGTTGCAAGAGATATTGGAGCAGGAGAGTCCTCCAGTCTTTCATTTTCCTGAGCGAGGCGGTTTCCAACTGCGCGTTGAACTCACGACTTGTTCGCTGGAGTTGTCCAGGGTAACGCAACAGCACAAGCAAATCACCCAGTCGACCGTAGGTCATAGCAATCAGAGTCAGGAGTCCATCCAATCTCAAATCTGCCAACACTTGGGTGAAGAGGTTCGCCGGCCCCTTCACGAAGTTCTCATGACCAAATGTCACTTATAGGGCTAATATCAGGCCAACCGACAGCTTCCTGATATCCTTGACGAAACTCGCGACCAGGTTCCGAGATGCCCTCGGATAGCACGTCGACAGGAAAGATGGCGTCCATCCCACTCCCATTTTACCCAAGATGGCATCCGATCGTTCATATTGTGCCCTCGTGGCCAGTGCGTCAGCTTGGAACTTGTCCAACGACATCGTGTTTACATCCTGCATCAATTTCAACATCATACTCCCGGCTAACTCCCGGGCATCAAACAAGTTCTTCAGATACACGTGTATCTCTTTGATCACTGCCAGCGCATGCTTGAACGCGTCTTCTCCCAAGGTGCACAGTCTTGGTGACAAGTACAACCATAAGTTGTTGTGCGGCTTCATGCGCAAAGCCATTGTCATGAGATCTTCTTCCGCTGATGTCATGTTTTTCCTGACTGTCCTTCCCTGCTCATTCTCTGCGTGATCCATCTGTCTGAACCAGAGATCATCAGCCACCTGCTGTACTAACAGATGATCGTCATCTACCCCTGGTCTTAACTTCAGCAATCTGGCGAAATTGGACAGCTCCAACCCCAGAACCTCATATAGCACCAACCGAGTTGTGCTACAATCTTTGAGTCCCTGTATGGCATTGGAAATGTCAGCCCAAACGGCAGGAAGCTCAGATCGGGATGGGTAATAATTGTTGGGGTCTACCACTCTGTTCGGGGCAGGAATTATCACATTGAACCGTCCCTCTGATATCGTTGTGACCATCGTGTACACAAACTGAAGGGGTTTTGGCAATGCAGCGTACCCTGGTGACAACACAAAGACCACCTTCACTCCATTTTGGTTGAAACGTTGTTTTGCTGCTGTTTCTACCTCAGCCATCGCCGAGAGCAATGTCATTATCGCCACCCCTATGACCTCGTTGCTTGGGATCGACCCATCCGTCAGACGTGTCAACAAGCCCCTGCTTTGCAGATGATCATTCGAGCCTGCAATCACTATCACCTGCGGCTCCATGCTGACCACCCTTCGCACACATATCACCATGCCTATTGACTGTCCCCAGTCCAATTTAGGCGCTGTCAAGAAAGATGGCGTCCATCCCACTCCCATTTCACCCAAGATGGCATCCGATCGTTCATATTGTGCCCTCGTGGCCAGTACGTCAGCTTGGAACTTGTCCAACGACATCGTGCTTACATCCTGCATCAATTTCAACATCATACCCCCGGCTAACTCCCGGGCATCAAACAAGTTCTTCAGATACACGTGTATCTCTTTGATCACTGCCGGCGCATGCTTGAACGCGTCTTCTCCCAAAGTGCACAGTCTTGGTGACAAGTACAACCATAAGTTGTTGTGCGGCTTCATGCGCAAAGCCATTGTCATGAGATCTTCTTCCGCTGATGTCATGTTTTTCCTGACTGTCCTTCCCTGCTCATTCTCTGCGTGATCCATCTGTCTGAACCAGAGATCATCAGCCACCTGCTGTGCTAACAGATGTAGTCTCTTGAATATTCGCCAGGCGTCTGACCGGGTGGTTTAGCAAACTGCCTGTACATCTTGTGATGCTTGCTGTTAGGCTTGTTATCTGTCTGAAACTTGCCCTTGCGAGCAGGTGGCGTCAGCAGGTCCCTGGCTCTCTGGCGGATGTCCGTAAGAGACCGGGTATTCAAAGGTCCAAAGGTATTGTCCTGAGGTAATCCATTCAGGTCTGCGTGTCGGAGCGTAGCCGTGGAGCTGAACTGCTCCTGCTCTGCTAGCAGGCAATCCACGCCCGGTATCCGATATAGTCGCGACACTGTGGGACTTTCTCCGCCGATCATTCTCATTGCGTCCTCCCGACACGTCAAGGTGTTCATGTTCAACTTCGTTGACATGTCCGTCTTGTACTGTCCCCAATGACTAGGGTCTGATCGGTTCCAAAGCAGCACGCTGCCTGGTTCAACTCCCTCCGCTGGCACGGCGCTCGTAGACGGTCCTGCTGCTGAAGCAGGGTTCGCCGTAGCGGGCGGGTCGTTCCTCCTAGACACGGTGTGGAAGTTATTCCTGTTCTGATCAACTGATCTCCCGAGTCGGCTTTCAAGCGGTTGTGTTCTGGGAGGAGGAGCAGTCCCTAGCCTCTCTTTTACGTTTGAGCTCGGAGCGATGGGTGCAGCTGTAGCCGTCTCCATTGCCAAGGGCCCTAAGCGGTTGACGAGGGATTCGGGCACGCTTGCCCTTATTCTATTTCCTCCGGTCGAACTGGTCCAAGCCAGAGAACTGGTCGCCCTCGACTCCTGCTCCACTTCCCTCAACTGCGTCTGAAATACGTCATTGATCCAGTGTCTCCCTTGTTGGGTGTTGAAATGTATTCCATCTCTGGTAAGCGCGATGTGATCAAGCGCAGCATGTTCTCGAGATCCAGAAGTCGCAGCTCGCCAGGGTTGTTTCTCACCAGACTGCGGATCATTTCGTTCCACCGTGTCACGTTGCCATTCATAAAATCTGCCACTGTGGTGCCCACCATCGGGTTCTGTGGTATCGTGCACAGCACCACAAGCCTGGGCCTATACTTCTCCTCTAGTTCGTTCAGGAGGCATACCAATAGAGGCTCCCACTTGCTCTCCGGAGTCACTGGGGCTCTCGAGACGTCGTTGGTTCCCAGTATTATTACCAGCGTATCCAGGTGATCTTCGCTCTGGAATTCCATCATCTTGATGACCTGAGCCACTGACGCTCCTCCGAAGGACAGAGAGGTAGTCTGACAATAGACAAAGATCTCATTCAGATCCCTCACCAAACTGTCTCCTATAATCAAGTGGCGACTCCCTGGGGGAATTACCTGGTCGCTCGTAGCGGGGTTCCAGCTCATGTCATTCAGGCAGGCTCGAGGATGCTCAGCGGCCACTTGCGTACGTTTGCGGTGCTGTCCTCTTTCCCTCATATTCAGGGTAGAAAAACGTCAACGGAAGCGCTTTTTCGTGACCCAACAGTGCCAAAAATTTGAATAAATTTAACATACTAAGTGCGGCAACCAAAAATTAAACAGCGATCGTTTTTAATCTTAAGTAAAATTTTAAGGATTTGAGCAAGAAAATTTGCAATTTAGACGTTTTGACGCCAAAATAATTGTTCAATTTGCAGTTGCAGACATATTGGCGCCAAACTGGAGTGATTTTCTTTGATAATTAGCGTCAACCAATTCCCGCTCTTTAGAAAATGCGTGTAAACTATTCTGAAACTTTCCCACCTTTTTAAGCACTGTTGTACTTCGGCACTGTTGAACGCCCCCGCAAAAACAGATCAGAGCAAAATGATTGAAACAAAAAAAAAACAGGATTTACAACTAACAAAAAGTTAAAGAAAAAGATATGTCATTGGACTGTTCATCAGAAAGATGCAGCTCGAAAACAGATCAAAATTAACTAAACATGAGAAAAAAAATTTAATTGGCGAACCGAACCCGATGCCAGTGAAAACGAGAAATTTTGCAAAAACGTTCGAAAATCATTTCCAAAACAATTCAAAAATTGAAATTTCAGTTTCTATATGTTCCACAAAAATATCAGAAAAAAGGAAAAAAACAAACATTAGAGGAAACAGAACAAGACACTGTTCACGAAAAAAAATGACTTTGAACAACTATGAAGCAAAAAAAAAATGACCGATTTTCATTTTCAAAAACTCCATCGACTGAAAAGAAAAACAATTTACACAGCAATCAACCAGAAAAAAAAACAATTTTTAAAGAAAAAGATACGATACTGAAAACAGATCAAATTACTCAAACGCGAGAAAAAAAAAATTACAATTTTTCAACTAGCGAACCCAATACTAGTGACATTTAAAAATTTTCCAAAAATTCTCGATAATCAGATCGGAAATATTTCAAAAACTCAAAATTCAGCTTTTATCAGTTCAGGTCATTTAAATAGTTTCAAGTTTAGTGAATTTAAGGGGCAGCCTTGTTGGTCCTTATTATTAAAAGGTTATTGTGCTTGGAGCAAGCTCTCTACATCATTCCGTCGAGAAATTGGAAACACCAAAGAACGCTTTCGTCTATCCTAACAAGTTATAACAAAGCCTGGTTACAATTTTCACCCCAACACGTTAGACACAAACTTGAGCATGGGTTATCCCTAAATCAGAAAATCTAATCTTGTGGCACGATATTGCGAACAACTCAAAAACCCATCCCCCACAGACACCAGAACACCACTTACTGCAGAGGAGATGGTAGTAGAGATCCTGAATTTAGAGAGGGTCATCGGAATTGGTTTTTGTGCCAGGAAAGGAGCAATTGACGTGTACAAGCAGTTAAGAGCGACAGGGACCCAATTTTGCATATTGACCCCTGCTCTCAAAGATGAAAAGAAAAGAAAAGAAAATTGTGAGAAACTACAGCAATCTCCATGTAGATCCCTATCTGGAGATAAAGACCTTGACTATTGAAAGGACTCACTGTAACGACCTAAAAGGAATAGTCAAGAAGAAGCAAAGTCCGTTCCAGCAGAAAAGAAGGAAAAACAAAAAGCGAAGAGAAAAAAGTTTGTTAGTATGTTGTTAATTTCTGATTTTTGTTACGAACCTAGTGATTAAGTTCCTTGATCCTGAATAAAAATCAAATTGACAATTCGTTTTCATGGTAAAGAACTGTAAAACGTGTAAAAAGGGTATCCCTACAAATGAGAAGGCGTATTCTTGTGTCTCGTGTAACTCACAAATGCATTGACTCCTTAATGAACTGCTCTGTCACCTACTGCTATAAATGGATTGAAAGAAACATGATTAAATGCAATGCTGCTATGCAATGCCTGTGTGGAAAACAATGAACGAGACAACTTTATCCGTTGCCGAACTCTTGCGAACGCCAACGAAACGATTGAGAACCTTGACGTTGGTGGTAAGTTGAAAAACATGAGATGAGACTCACTTACTTAGTTGAACAAAAATTCGGAAATGCTACAAAGACAACATACGAGAAAGTTGAACAAATGTACGCTGCCGTAGTCGCGGTAGAAAAATCTACGGGGAGAATGCGAGGGAAAGCGGAAAATGAAGTGGAATACAGAAAAAGCACAACATCAGTCAAAGTTTTAGAACACAGGGGACCCCAGAGGATCCTATCAATCCCAAGGAGGAAATCTTGTCACTACTAACGATGAAGTAACTGAAATACTGAGCCAAATCGGAGTAACACAAAAGTGCTAAAACTCAAATGGCTAAAACAGATTAACGCAGAAAGGCAAAAAAATCTACAACGCTACTGGTAACGGTTTCCAGCGAGCATGAAGCCAGATATACGCGTGCGAAAAGTCATGTACGAAGAGAAGTACTATTACAAAAAAATTTTTAAATCCTGCCTGCTTTATCAAGTGAAGATCCTTTCAAAGAAAATCAAATCCTGAAAAGAAGAAGGGAGCTTGTGGACGAAGGATTCCCGCGCAAAAAGCTGAAGATAAGGAAATTGGAGTTGTTTAACGATGGAGTGAAAGTCGAATTTGCCGATAGAACCCAATCAACATGACTAGGTTTATTGAAAATCTTGCAGCTGAGCACAAGAAGCCTCGTTAACATTGAAAGAAAGACAAAATTCGCAAGTGCAGTAATTGCCTCTGATTATAACCTAATCTGTTTATGTTAAACTTGGCTAAATGAAAACATCGAAGAATCAGAATTTTTGCTTGACATCTACAGTAATGTATTGAAAATTGAAGACAAAACCAACTCACACGGAGGAAGCCTAATAGCTATCAAAAATACTATTATAACAGAAGAAATAATTTCCCTTTTTCCAGATTCATGCGTCTCGTATAAAATTTTTCTCAACGACTCGGAAGTTTTTATCTGCGCAATATATGATTCATCGGAAGATAGTAAACATCGTTACACTATAAAAGACTTCCAAAAACTCTTGAAAAGCATTCCCAAATCAAAACCTGCCCTGATCTGTGGTGATCTAAAATCTACGGACACAAATTGGAAAGCATCAGAAAGCCCAAATGCAGATGAAAATTTGATGATTAGTTGTTTGAAGATGAGCTCTTCGGACAAGCCATTGATTACCCGACTTGCTCTCAGAACACTCTGGATATAGCTTTCTATCGTAAGTGTTTTCTGAATGAGGAAAAAAGACTAAAATGTTTCAAAAAATTATAATTGCACTGATCACGAAGCTTCTCATCTCTCGTTAAGTCGGACTACGATGGATTAAATGATTACCTGAAAAATCCGTTCGAGCCTATCTGTTATACTTATATCAAAAACATGTATGATGAACTACACCAGTATCTCGACAAGGGCAATTAGGATCTTTCTTGCAAGAAGATTAAGGCACAGACAACGCCTTCCTCCTTCGATCTCCAACTTCACATCAAATTTAATGATGAAACCGAACACACAGAGAATTCTATCCAAAGTAAAGCCGAATAATTATAGAAGACAACGAGTAACAAAACTGAAAAACTAGTTACAGAAACGTTGGAACACGACAGGGAACTCTATGAGAACAAACTGCTTCAAGCCAGAAATATAGATATAATTTTCAAACAACCAAAAAGTCTAAGAAAATCTTCCAGTCTACCAAAAATTCTTATTAAATGTGAATCTCAGTGTACCATTCCCAACAAACAAGTCGACATGCTGAACGAGTTCTTTTGTTCAGTGTTCACTCCAAAAGAACCATTCAGAATAAAAGATGTGGAAATTGAAAATCCAACATTAACAAATTTCAACATCTCTAAAACGACAATTCACCTCATTGTATCTTCGCTAGGTATTACTAAGTCACGTGGTCTAAACGGTTTACCCTCTGCTTACTTCTAAAAGACGCCCCGTATCATATGCGAAATCCTATACAAAGTGATTAAGAGCATAAAGAGAGTCCTTAAGATACCCGACATGTGCAAAGTTGCTGCTGTGACCCCAATCCACAAAAAAAGAGACAGTCGAAAAGTAGAAAACTACCGACCAGTGTCACTCCTCTCCTAGACAGCGATAGTAAAATTTGTGAGAAATCATTATATCTTACACTCTATGAACACTTCTGTCGTTACTTAACACCACATCCAAATGGATTTGTCAAAAATAAATCTGTTTTGCCTAATAGGTTGCCATTTCTGCAGTAGATACAAGAAGAACTGGACAGCGATCCAAACTCCGAATACGCCGCGTTTTACACCGATATTTCAATTCTTACAAAGTACCTCACCTCGAACTGGTGAAAAAACTTGCGAAAACAGGAGGTTGTTTGCTTCAGATCATAAAAGATTACCTGAACAACAGAAAACATTTTGTCAGAGTGGACAAAACGAGCTCAAGAGTTCTAGATGTTACCAGCGGGGTACCTCAAGGGTCACTCTTGGGACCTATTTTATTTTGTGTCTTCATTAACGACCTACCTGATGTCTTAGAATTCTCTGATTCTTTCATCTTTGCAGACGATCTCAAAGATAACAAGTTGAAGTTAGCAATGGACAAGTGTGCCAAAATAACGTTCAGAAGACAGGTCCAAATTTACAAGCTGATGGCTGCAAAATTGGGTGAATCTAAAAAGGTAAAAGACCTCGGCATCTATGAAGCAGAAAATCTAACATGGAAAGTGCACAATGATGAACGACTGAAGAAAGCGAACAAAGGACTCTACATGATCAGAAGGAATCTTGGACGATTTCATAAAAAAACTGCCAGATATATAACAGGTATCAAGTGATCGTGCTATGGAAATCAGTTACGACTTCCTAATTTTCTGCCACTTCCAATACTCATTCAAATGAGTGGTAATTTGTTCCTCGCAAAGTTTATGACCGAAGATGACGAGATTGTTAGGTAACCTGATCGTCGAGAGTCCAAAGAAGAACCACGGAACTCCTCAAACATTACAAGACGTGGACTGAAAAATCCAGAAGTGAAATTTTCTTCAGAACTTGCAGGCTTGTTAATCAAACCGAGAAATACATCGATATCAGTAAACCTATAGATTTAAGAAGTAGATTGGTCGAATTCATGTGGAAATTTATTGATGAACGACTCTCAGAACCAAATTTCTTCACGTGGCAACTCGCTTGCGGTTGTAACAGATGTAGAAATATTTGGAATTCATTTTATAATATTACAACTGGGAGCATGCGCCCTTCAGCTAGCTATAAATCCTCAACAACAACAACAACAACAACAAAAACAACAACAACAACAACAACAACAACAACAACAACAATAACAACAACAACAACAACAACCACAATATCAGAAAAATTGAAAGGAACAAAAAAAAAGTAGAATAAAACACTATTCACAAAGCTCAACTTTTTTTGAACAGCTATTAAGCAAAAAATTGACTTGTTTCATTTTGAAAAAAAAAATTGACAGAAAAAAAAACGAAGCTGAAAAATCGCGGATTTCCGATTTCACAAACAACGAAGTGACAGAAAAAAAGGTTTTTTATTTAAATGCCAGCAAAAAAATGACGGAAGCATGAAAAAAAAGATATGTAATTAAACGTTTCTTTACAAAAAAGCTCGAAAACAGATCCAAACTATTCAAACGTGAGGAAAAATCAAAATAAGATTTTTTAATTAGCGAACCCTTGTGACTTCAAAAAAAGTCGGAAAATAATCAAAAATTGAATTCCGAAAAAAAAAAAAATTTCAAAACTTATTTTTTATGAGTTCAGCAAAAACATATCAGAAAAAAAGAATAAAACAAAATATAAACTGTAATAAGAACAGATCAATGCTCACGAAAATCAAATAGATTTGAATAGCTATGAAACCAAAAGTAGCAGATTTTCTTTTTCAAAAACAACCAATTGACAAAAAAATAAGGTTTAACGAACAATCAACCAGAAAAAATTCAAACCATAACGAAAAGGATATAACGTTGAACTATTCCTCCGAAAGATGAAACCTGATAAAATGTAATAACTAACTAAGCGTGAGAAAAAAAAGCGTCAGTGTTTTTAACTAGCAAACACAACACTAGTGACTACGAGATATTTTACAGAATTTTCAAAAAAAATTCCAATAACATTCAAAATTTTATATTTAATTATAATGAATACAACTATGAAGCCAAGAAATAGCCGTTTTTTGTTTCAAAAACAAAAAATTGACAAAAAAACAATTGACCAAAAATCAACCATAAAACACTTTAGCCAAAAAAATGATATGCCATTTAATTTTACAAAAAATTCATACGGAAAGCAGATCAAAAATAACTAAAGATTAGAAAAAAAATATCATTTTTAATTTAGCGAGCAAAAAAAGAAATATGAAATATTCAAAAAACTATTAAAAATGTTCAGTAAAAATTCACCTATTCTTTCATATTTGTTATAACTGGAGTTAATCACCGATTCTGAGGACTTCAAAAACTACTAATCATCTTTGAGCTAAATGTTTGAGCTATACATCTTTGAGCTATATAAGCTAAACATTTTTGAGCTAAGTATGTTAGTTTGTTGTTAATTTCTGATTTTTGTGACGAACCTAGTGATTAAGTTCCTTGGTTCTGAATAAAAATTAAATTGACAATTTTTTATGATAAAGAACTGTAAAACGTGTAAAAAGTGTATCCCTATAAAGGAGAGGGCCTATTCCTGTGTCTCGTGTAACTCACAAATGCATATGACTCCTGAATGTACTGCTCTGTTACCTACTGCTAAAGATGGATTGAAAGAAACAGGATTAAATGCAATGCTGCTATGCAATGCCTCTGTGGAAAACAATGAACGAGACAACTTTATCCGTTGCCGAACTCTTGCGAACGCCAACAAAATAATTGAGAACCTTGACGTTGATGCTAAGTTGAAAAACATGAGATGAGACTCACTTACTTAGTTGAACAAAAATTCAGAAATGCTACGAAGACAACATACTAGAAAGTTGAACAAATGTACGCTGCCGTAGTCGCCGTAGAAAAATCTACGGAGAGAATGCAAGGGAAAGCGGAAGATAAAGCGGATTACAGAAAAAATCACAATACCAATCAAAATTTCAGAAAACAGGGGACCTTCGAGGATCCTTCCAATCCCAATGGAGGAAATCTTGTCCCTTTTAACCAGAAGTAGGTGAAATACTAAGCCAAATCGGAGTAACACCAAAAGTGCTAGAACTCAAACAGCTAGGAAAATTTAACGCAGAAAGGAAAAAATCTAAAACGCTTCTGGTAACGGTTTCCAGCGAACATGAAGCCAGATATAAGCTTGTAAAAAGTCATGAACGAAGAGAAGTACCACCACAAAAAATTGTTTAAATCCTGCCTGTTTTATCAAATGAAGATGCTATCAAAGAAAATCACATCCTGAAAAGAAGAAAGGAGCTTGTGGACGAAGGAGTCCCACGTGAAAAGCTGAAAATAAGGAAATTGGAGTTGTTCAACGATGGTGTGAAAGTCGAATTTGCCAATAGAACCCAGTCAACATGACTAGGTTTATTAAAAATCTTGCAGCTGAGCACAAGAAGCCTCGTTAACATTGAAAGAAGAACGAAATTCGCAAATGCAAAAATTGCCTCTGATCATAACTTTATCTGTTTATGTTAAACTTGGCTAAATGAAAACATCGAAGAATCAGAATTTCTGCTAGACATCTACAGAAATGTATTGAAAATTGAAGACGAAAAAAACTCACACGGTGGAAGCCTAATAGCTATCAAAAATACTATTGTAACAGAAGAAATAATTTCCCCTTTTCCAGATTCATGCGTCTCGTATAAAATTTTTTTTCAACGACTCGGAAGTTTTTATCTGCGCAATATATGATTCATCGGAAGATAGTAAACATCGTTACACTATAAAAGACTTCCAAAAACTCTTGAAAAGCATTCCCAAATCAAAACCTGCCCTGATCTGTGGTGATCTAAATTCTCCGGACGCAAATTGGAAAGCATCAGAAAGCCCAAATGGAGATGAAAATTTGATAATTGAGTTATTTGAAGATGAGCTCTTCAGACAAGCCATTTATTACCCGACTTACTCTCAGATCACTCTGGTTATAGCTTTCTATCGTAACTGCTTTCTAAATGAGGAAATAGACAAAAACTTAACAAAAATATATGATTGCACTGATCACGAAGCTTCTCATCTCTCGTTAAAATGCCCGGTGACCGAATGCAATCCAGTGTTGCAAAACTTCAGAAGCTTCAGAAATGCAGACTACGACGGATTAAATGTTTACCTGAAAAATCCGTTCGAGCCTATCTGTTATACTTATATCAAAACATGTATGATGAACTACACCAGTATCTCGACAAAGGAATTGAGATATTTGTTCCAAGAAGAACAAGGCACAGACAACGCCTTCCTCCTTGGATCTCCAACTTCACATCAAATTTAATGAAGAAACTTAACACACCGAGAATTCTATCCAAAGTAAAGACAAATAACTATAGAAGATAACGAGTAACAAAACTGGAGAGTCTAGTTACAAAATCGTTGGAATACGAAAGAGAAATCTACCAGAACAAACTGCTTCACCCCAGAAATATAGATCTAAATAGATGCAGAAATATTTGGAATTCATTTTATTATTTTACAAGTGGGAGCATGCGCCCTTCAGCTAATTATAAATCCTCAACAACAACAAAAACAACAACAACAACAACAACAACAACAACAACAACAAAAACAACAACAGCATCAATAACAGAAAAAATGAAAGGAACAAAAATGAGAAAAAATAGAACAAACCACTGTTCACAAAACTCAATTTCTTTTTGAACTGCTATGAAGCAAAAAATTGACTTGTTTCATTTTGAAAAAAAAAATTGACAAGAAAAAACGATTTACCAAACAATCTCAGAAGAAAAACAATTAAAAACGGAAAAGTTAAGCCATTAAAAATAGATTAAACTTGTACTTAAACGTGAAAAAAAATCATGACACATTTTTCAACTAGCAATTTCAATACTAGAGAAAATCAGAAATTTTGCAAAAAGATATTGGTAAAAGTTTCAAAAACTCAAATTTTAGCTTCAATGAGTTCAACAAAAAAAGATCCGAAAAAAAGAGAGGAAATAAAACTGGACACTATTCAAGAACCTCAGTTAATTTTTAATAGCTATCGAGCCAAAAGTTGCAGACTTTCATTCAAAAAGAAAAACAAAATGACAGAGAAAAAGGTGTGCTAAAAAGTTGACCGCAAAAAAATTTCACAACATGATTCGAAAGAGTTTGTCATCGAACTATTCATCAGAAAAATGCAGCCTGAAAACAAATTAAAATCAACTGAATGTCTAAAAAAATTTTAATTAGCGAATACAACACTACTGACATTGAGAAATTGTGCAAAAAAACTGGAAATTCAATTCCAATTCTTTTCAAAAACTCAAAGCAAAAACAGATCAGACCAAATTGAATGATACAAAAAACAGGAACTAAAACAAGAAACTGTTTACAAAAGTCAAATGATATTAAAGTGCTATAAAGCTGAAAAATTGCCGATTTCCGATTTCACAAACAACGAAGTGACAGAAAAAAAGGTTTTCTAATTAAATGCCAGCAAAAAAATGACGGAAGCATGAAGAAAAAGATATGTTTTTAAACGTTTCTTTACAAAAAAGCTCGAAAACAGATCCAAACTATTCAAACGTGAGGAAAAAACAAAAATAAAATTTTTTAATTCGCGAACCCTAGTGACGTCAAGAAATCTCGGAAGTTTAATCAAAAAATTGAATTCCGAAAAATTTCAAAATTTCAAAACTTATTTTTATGCGTTCAGCAAGTATAGATCAGGAAAAAAAAACAATAAACAAAAAAACAGTAATCAGAAATGACAGAAAGGACAGAAATGTCAGACAACGAAATGACAGAAAAAAAATGATGTATTAATTAATCTGTCAGACGTGGCAACTAAAGCATGAACGACGCAAGCATGAAGAAAAAAGTTATGTTTTTAAACGTTTCTTACGAAAATGCTCACGAAAATCAAATAGTTTTGAATAACTATGAAACCAAAATTAGCAGATTTTCTTTTTGAAAACAACCAATTGACAAAAAAATAAGGATTAACGAACAATCAACCTGAAAAATAATCAAACAATAACGAAAAGAATATAACCTTGAACTATTCCTCTGAAAGATGCAACCTGATAACAGATCAAAACTAACTAAACGTGAGAAAAAATTGCGTATCTTTTTTAACTAGCAAACCCAACACTAGTGACTACGAGAAATTTTACAGAATTTTCAAAAACAATTATTCCAAAAAACACTCAAAATTTTATATTTTACAATAATGAATACAACTATGAAGCCAAAAAAATAGCCGTTTTTATATCAAAAACAACAAATTGACAAAAAAAACGATATGCCATTTTACAAAAAATGATATGCCATTCAACTATTCTTTAAACAATGCAGACCGAAATTTAACAAAAATATATGATTGCACTGATCAAGAAGCTTCTCATCTCTCATTAAAATGCCCGGTGACCAAATGCAATCCAGTGTTGCAAAACTTCAGACGCTTCGGAATTGCAGACTACGACGGATTAAATGATTACCTGAAAAGTCCGTTCGAGCCTATCTGTTATACTTATATCAAAAACATGTATGATGAACTACACCAGTATCTCGACAAGGGCAATTAGGATTTTTCTTGCAAGAAGATTAAGGCACAGACAACGCCTTCCTCCTTCGATCTCCAACTTCACATCAAATTTAATGATGAAACCGAACACACAGAGAATTCTATCCAAATTAAAGCCGAATAATTATAGAAGACAACGAGTAACAAAACTGAAAATCTAGTTACAGAAACGTTGGAACACGACAGGGAACTCTATGAGAACAAACTGCTTCAAGCCAGAAATATAGATATAATTTTCAAACAACCAAAAAGTGTAAGAAAATCTTCCAGTCTACCAAAAATTCTGATTAAATGTGAATCTCAGTGTACCATTCCCAACAAACAAGTCGACATGCTGAACGAGTTCTTTTGTTCAGTGTTCACTCCAAAAGAACCATTCAGAATAAAAGATGTGGAAATTGAAAATCCAACATTAACAAATTTCAACATCTCTAAAACGACAATTCACCTCATTGTATCTTCGCTAGGTATTACTAAGTCACGTGGTCTAAACGGTTTACCCTCTGCTTACTTCTAAAATACGCCCCGTATCATATGCGAAATCCTATACAAAGTGATTAAGAGCATAAAGAGAGTCCGTAAGATACCCGACATGTGCAAAGTTGCTGCTGTGACCCCAATCCACAAAAAAGAGACAGTCGAAAATAGAAAACTACCGAGCAGTGTCACTCTTCTTCTAGACAGCGATAGTAAAAATCTTGAAAAATCTATATACTCTACACTTTATGAACACTTCTGTCGCTAATTAACACGGCACCTACCTGGATTTGTCAAAAATAGATCTATTTTGCCGAACAGGTTGTCACTTCTGCAGTAGATACACGAAGAACTGGACAGCGATCCAAACTCAGAATACGCCGCGTTTTACACCGATATTTCAATTTTTACAAAGTACCTCACCTTGAACTGGTGAAACAACTTGCAAAAATAGGAGTAGGAGGTTGTCTGCTGCTTGAAATCATAGAGGATTACCTGAACAACAGAAAACATTTCGTCATAGTGGACAATACGAGCGCAAGAGTTCTAGATGTTACCAGCGAGATACCTCAAGGGTCACTCTTGAGATCCACTTTGTTTCGTGTCTTCATTAACGACCTGCATGATTCCCTAGAGTTCTCGTATTCTTTCATCTTTGCATACAATCTCAAAGATAACAAGTTGGAATTAGCAATGGACAAGTGTGCCAAAATAACCCTCAGAGGACAGGACCGAAGTTACAAGCTGATTGCTACAAAATTGGATGAATCTAAAACCGTAAAAGACCTTGGTATCTATGAAGCAGAAGATCTTACATGGAAACTGCACAATGATGAACGACTGAAGAAAGCGAACAAAGTACTCTACATGATCAGAAGGAATGTAGCTGTGAACGTAAAATCCTTCATAAAGCTTGGTCTGTACATATCGCTAGTTCTGCCAATCCTGTACAATGGATTCTGGTGTGTATATGCCTCCCAAGCAGAACTCCAGTCTCTTGAACGTTTTCATAAAAAAGTTGCCAGAAATCAGTTACGACTTCTTAATTTTCTAACACTTCAAATACTCATTCAAATGAGTGGTATTTTGTTCCTCGCAAAGTTTATGACCGAAGATGACGAGATAATTAGGTAACCTGAGCCTCGAGACCCTAAAGAAGAACCACGGAACTGTTCAAACATTACAAGACGAGGACTGAAAAAACCAGAAGTGAAATTTTCTTCAGAACTTGCAGGCTTGTTAATCGAATCGAGAAACACATCGATATCAGTAAACCTATAGGATTAAGAAGTAGATTGATCGTATTCATGCGAAAATTTATTGACGATTTATTCTCAGAACCAAATGTCTGCACGTGGCAACTTGCTTGGGGTTGTAACAGATGCAGAAATATTTGGATTCATTTAATTATTTTACAACTGGGACCATGCGTTCTTCAGCTAGCTATAAATCCTCAACAACAACAACAACAATAACAACAACAACAACAACAACAACAACAACAACAATGTCAGAAAAAATTAAAGGAACAAAAAAGAAAAAATCGAACAAAACACTGTTCACAAAACTCAATTTATTTTGTACTGCTATGGAGCAAAAAATTGACTTGTTTCATTAAAAAAAATTGAAGAAATTAAAAAAAATTGAAAAAAAATTCACCAGATTTTTTTTCAACGACTCGGAAGTTTTTATCTGCGCAATATATGATTCATCGGAAGATAGTAAACATCGTTACACTATAAAAGACTTCCAAAAACTCTTGAAAAGCATTCCCAAATCAAAACCTGCCCTGATCTGTGGTGATCTAAATTCTCCGGACGCAAATTGGAAAGCATCAGAAAGCCCAAATGGAGATGAAAATTTGATAATTGAGTTATTTGAAGATGAGCTCTTCAGACAAGCCATTTATTACCCGACTTACTCTCAGATCACTCTGGTTATAGCTTTCTATCGTAACTGCTTTCTAAATGAGGAAATAGACAAAAAATTAACAAAAATATATGATTGCACTGATCACGAAGCTTCTCATCTCTCGTTAAAATGCCCGGTGACCGAATGCAATCCAGTGTTGCAAAACTTCAGAAGCTTCAGAAATGCAGACTACGACGGATTAAATGTTTACCTGAAAAATCCGTTCGAGCCTATCTGTTATACTTATATCAAAAATATGTATGATGAACTACACCAGTATCTCGACAAAGGAATTGAGATATTTGTTCCAAGAAGAACAAGGCACAGACAACGCCTTCCTCCTTGGTGCTCCAACTTCACATCAAATTTAATGAAGAAACTTAACACACCGAGAATTCTATCCAAAGTAAAGCAGAATAACTATAGAAGATAACGAGTAATAAAACTGGAGAGTCTAGTTACAAAATCGTTGGAATACGAAAGAGAAATCTACCAGAACAAACTGCTTCACCCCAGAAATATAGATCTAAATAGATGCAGAAATATTTGGAATTCATTTTATTATTTTACAAGTGGGAGCATGCGCCCCTCAGCTAATTATAAATCCTCAACAACAACAAAAACAACAACAACAACAACAACAAAAACAACAACAGCATCAATAACAGAAAAAATGAAAGGAACAAAAATGAGAAAAAATAGAACAAACCACTGTTCACAAAACTCAATTTCTTTTTGAACTGCTATGAAGCAAAAAATTGACTTGTTTCATTTTGAAAAAAAAATTGACAAGAAAAAACGATTTACCAAACAATCTCAGAAGAAAAACAATTAAAAACGGAAAAGTTAAGCCATTAAAAATAGATTAAACTTGTACTTAAACGTGAAAAAAATCATGACACATTTTTCAACTAGCAATTTCAATACTAGAGAAAATCAGAAATTTTGCAAAAAGATATTGGTAAAAGTTTCAAAAACTCAAATTTTAGCTTCAATGAGTTCAACAAAAAAAGATCCGAAAAAAAGAGAGGAAATAAAACTGGACACTATTCAAGAACCTCAGTTAATTTTTAATAGCTATCGAGCCAAAAGTTGCAGACTTTCATTCAAAAAGAAAAACAAAATGACAGAGAAAAAGGTGTGCTAAAAAGTTGACCGCAAAAAAATTTCACAACATGATTCGAAAGAGTTTGTCATCGAACTATTCATCAGAAAAATGCAGCCTGAAAACAAATTAAAATCAACTGAATGTCAAAAAAAAAATTTTAATTAGCGAATACAACACTACTGACATTGAGAAATTGTGCAAAAAAACTGGAAATTCAATTCCAATTCTTTTCAAAAACTCAAAGCAAAAACAGATCAGACCAAATTGAATGATACAAAAAACAGGAACTAAAACAAGAAACTGTTTACAAAAGTCAAATGATATTAAAGTGCTATAAAGCTGAAAAATTGCCGATTTCCGATTTCACAAACAACGAAGTGACAGAAAAAAAGGTTTTTTAATTAAATGCCAGCAAAAAATGACGGAAGCATGAAGAAAAAGATATGTTTTTAAACGTTTCTTTACAAAAAAGCTCGAAAACAGATCCAAACTATTCAAACGTGAGGAAAAAACAAAAATAAAATTTTTTAATTCGCGAACCCTAGTGACGTCAAGAAATCTCGGAAATTTAATCAAAAAATTGAATTCCGAAAAATTTCAAAATTTCAAAACTTATTTTTATGCGTTCAGCAAGTATAGATCAGGAAAAAAAAACAATAAACAAAAAAACAGTAATCAGAAATGACAGAAAGGACAGAAATGTCAGACAACGAAATGACAGAAAAAAAATGATGTATTAATTAATCTGTCAGACGTGGCAACTAAAGCATGAACGACGCAAGCATGAAGAAAAAAGTTATGTTTTTAAACGTTTCTTACGAAAATGCTCACGAAAATCAAATAGTTTTGAATAACTATGAAACCAAAATTAGCAGATTTTCTTTTTGAAAACAACCAATTGACAAAAAAATAAGGATTAACGAACAATCAACCTGAAAAATAATCAAACAATAACGAAAAGAATATAACCTTGAACTATTCCTCTGAAAGATGCAACCTGATAACAGATCAAAACTAACTAAACGTGAGAAAAAATTGCGTATCTTTTTTAACTAGCAAACCCAACACTAGTGACTACGAGAAATTTTACAGAATTTTCAAAAACAATTATTCCAAAAAACACTCAAAATTTTATATTTTACAATAATGAATACAACTATGAAGCCAAAAAAATAGCCGTTTTTATATCAAAAACAACAAATTGACAAAAAAAACGATATGCCATTTTACAAAAAATGATATGCCATTCAACTATTCTTTAAACAATGCAGACCGAAATTTAACAAAAATATATGATTGCACTGATCAAGAAGCTTCTCATCTCTCATTAAAATGCCCGGTGACCAAATGCAATCCAGTGTTGCAAAACTTCAGACGCTTCGGAATTGCAGACTACGACGGATTAAATGATTACCTGAAAAGTCCGTTCGAGCCTATCTGTTATACTTATATCAAAAACATGTATGATGAACTACACCAGTATCTCGACAAGGGCAATTAGGATTTTTCTTGCAAGAAGATTAAGGCACAGACAACGCCTTCCTCCTTCGATCTCCAACTTCACATCAAATTTAATGATGAAACCGAACACACAGAGAATTCTATCCAAATTAAAGCCGAATAATTATAGAAGACAACGAGTAACAAAACTGAAAATCTAGTTACAGAAACGTTGGAACACGACAGGGAACTCTATGAGAACAAACTGCTTCAAGCCAGAAATATAGATATAATTTTCAAACAACCAAAAAGTGTAAGAAAATCTTCCAGTCTACCAAAAATTCTGATTAAATGTGAATCTCAGTGTACCATTCCCAACAAACAAGTCGACATGCTGAACGAGTTCTTTTGTTCAGTGTTCACTCCAAAAGAACCATTCAGAATAAAAGATGTGGAAATTGAAAATCCAACATTAACAAATTTCAACATCTCTAAAACGACAATTCACCTCATTGTATCTTCGCTAGGTATTACTAAGTCACGTGGTCTAAACGGTTTACCCTCTGCTTACTTCTAAAATACGCCCCGTATCATATGCGAAATCCTATACAAAGTGATTAAGAGCATAAAGAGAGTCCGTAAGATACCCGACATGTGCAAAGTTGCTGCTGTGACCCCAATCCACAAAAAAGAGACAGTCGAAAATAGAAAACTACCGAGCAGTGTCACTCTTCTTCTAGACAGCGATAGTAAAAATCTTGAAAAATCTATATACTCTACACTTTATGAACACTTCTGTCGCTAATTAACACGGCACCTACCTGGATTTGTCAAAAATAGATCTATTTTGCCGAACAGGTTGTCACTTCTGCAGTAGATACACGAAGAACTGGACAGCGATCCAAACTCAGAATACGCCGCGTTTTACACCGATATTTCAATTTTTACAAAGTACCTCACCTTGAACTGGTGAAACAACTTGCAAAAATAGGAGTAGGATGTTGTCTGCTGCTTGAAATCATAGAGGATTACCTGAACAACAGAAAACATTTCGTCATAGTGGACAATACGAGCGCAAGAGTTCTAGATGTTACCAGCGAGATACCTCAAGGGTCACTCTTGAGATCCACTTTGTTTCGTGTCTTCATTAACGACCTGCATGATTCCCTAGAGTTCTCGTATTCTTTTATCTTTGCATACAATCTCAAAGATAACAAGTTGGAATTAGCAATGGACAAGTGTGCCAAAATAACCCTCAGAGGACAGGACCGAAGTTACAAGCTGATTGCTACAAAATTGGATGAATCTAAAACCGTAAAAGACCTTGGTATCTATGAAGCAGAAGATCTTACATGGAAACTGCACAATGATGAACGACTGAAGAAAGCGAACAAAGTACTCTACATGATCAGAAGGAATGTAGCTGTGAACGTAAAATCCTTCATAAAGCTTGGTCTGTACATATTGCTAGTTCTGCCAATCCTGTACAATGGATTCTGGTGTGTATATGCCTCCCAAGCAGAACTCCAGTCTCTTGAACGTTTTCATAAAAAAGTTTCCAGAAATCAGTTACGACTTCTTAATTTTCTAACACTTCAAATACTCATTCAAATGAGTGGTATTTTGTTCCTCGCAAAGTTTATGACCGAAGATGACGAGATAATTAGGTAACCTGAGCCTCGAGACCCTAAAGAAGAACCACGGAACTGTTCAAACATTACAAGACGAGGACTGAAAAAACCAGAAGTGAAATTTTCTTCAGAACTTGCAGGCTTGTTAATCGAATCGAGAAACACATCGATATCAGTAAACCTATAGGATTAAGAAGTAGATTGATCGTATTCATGCGAAAATTTATTGACGATTTATTCTCAGAACCAAATGTCTGCACGTGGCAACTTGCTTGGGGTTGTAACAGATGCAGAAATATTTGGATTCATTTAATTATTTTACAACTGGGACCATGCGTTCTTCAGCTAGCTATAAATCCTCAACAACAACAACAACAATAACAACAACAACAACAACAACAACAACAACAATGTCAGAAAAAATTAAAGGAACAAAAAAGAAAAAATCGAACAAAACACTGTTCACAAAACTCAATTTATTTTGTACTGCTATGGAGCAAAAAATTGACTTGTTTCATTAAAAAAAATTGAAGAAATTAAAGAAAATTGAAAAAAAATTCACCAGAAGAAAAACAATGAAAAACAAAAAAGTTAAGCCCTTAAAAATAGATCAAACTACTACTTAAATGTGAGAAAAAAATCATGACAAAATTTTCAACTAGTAATTTTAATACAAGAGAAAATCAGAAGTTTTGCAAAAAGTTTTAGTAAAAAGTTCAAAAACTCAAATTTCAGCTTTAATGAGTTCAACAAAAAAAATCAGAAAAAAATAGAGGAAATAAAACTAGACACTACACAAGAAATTCAGTTATTTTTCAATAACTATAGAGCCAAAAAGTTGCAGATATTCATTTAAAAAATGACAGAAAAAATGGTTTGCCAAAAAAATTACCGGAAAAGAAATTCACAAAAATTCTTTTTGATTTGCTATGAAGCAAAAAATTGACTTGTTTCATTTTGAAAAAAAAATCGACAGAAAAAAAAAACGATTTACCAAACAATCATCAGAAGAAAAACAATTAAAAACGGAAAAGTTAAGCCATTAAAAATAGATTAAACTTGAACTTAAACGTGAGAAAAAAATCATGACAAATTTTTCACCTAGCAATTTCAATACTAGAGAAAATCAGAAAATTTGCAAAAAAAATTGGTAAAAGTTTCAAAAACTCAAATTTTAGCTTCAATGAGTTCAACAAAAAATATCCGAAAAAAAGAGAGGAAATAAAACTGAACACTTTTCAAGAACCTCAGTTAATTTTTAATAGCTATCGAGCCAAAAAGTTGCGGACTTTCATTCAAAAATAAAAACAAAATGACAGAGAAAAAGGTTTGCTAAAAAGTTGACCGCAAAAGAAATTCACAAAATGATTTGAAAGAATTTGTCATCGAACTATTCTTCGGAAAAATGCAGCCTGAAAACAGATCAAAATCAACTGAATGTGAAAAAAAAACTTTTAATTAGCGAATACAACACTACTGACATTGAGAAATTGTGCAAAAAAAAACTGGAAATTCAATTCCAATTCTTTTCAAAAATTCAAAGCAAAAACAGATCAGACCAAATTAATGCTACAAAAAACAGGAACTAAAACAAGAAACTGTTTACAAAAGTCAAATGATATTAAACTGCTATGAAGCTGAAAAATCGCCGATTTCCGATTTCACAAACAACGAAGTGACAGAAAAAAAAGGTTTTTTAATTAAATGCCAGCAAAAAAAAATGACGCAAGCATGAAGAAAAAGATATGTTTTTAAACGTTTCTTTACAAAAAAGCTCGAAAACAGATCCAAACTATTCAAACGTGAGGAAAAAACAAAAATAAAATTTTTTAATTCGCGAACCCTAGTGACGTCAAGAAATTTCGGAAATTTAATCAAAAAAATGAATTCCGAAAAATTTCAAAATTTCAAAACTTATTTTTATGCGTTCAGCAAGTATAGATCAGAAAAAAAAACAATGAACAAAAGAACAGTAATCAGAAATGACAGAAATGACAGAAATGACAGACAACGAAATGACAGAAAAAAAATGATGTATTAATTAATCTGTCAGACGTGGCAACTAAAGCATGAACGACGCAAGCATGAAGAAAAAAGTTATGTTTTTAAACGTTTCTTTGAAAAAAATCTCGAAAACAGAAACAAACTATTCAAACGTGAGGAAAAATCAAAAAAAATTTTAATTCGCGAACCCTAGTGACATCAAGAAATCTCAAAAATTTAATCAAAAAAAAAGAATTCCGAAAAATTTCAAAATTTCAAAACTTATTTTTCATGCGTCCAGCATGTATAGATCAGAAAAAAAAACAATGAACAAAAAAAAGAGTAATCAGAACAGATCAATGCTCACGAAAATCAAATAGTTTTGAATAACTATGAAACCAAAATTAGCAGATTTTCTTTTTCAAAACAACCAATTGACAAAAAAATAAGGATTAACGAACAATCAACCTGAAAAATAATCAAACAATAACGAAAAGAATATAACCTTGAACTATTCCTCTGAAAGATGCAACCTGATAACAGATCAAAACTAACTAAACGTGAGAAAAAATTGCGTATCTTTTTTAACTAGCAAACCCAACACTAGTGACTACGAGAAATTTTACAGAATTTTCAAAAACAAATATTCCAAAAAACACTCAAAATTTTATATTTTACAATAATGAATACAACTATGAAGCCAAAAAATAGCCGTTTTTTATATCAAAAACAAAAAATTGACAAAAAAACGATATGCCATTTTACAAAAAATGATATGCCCTTCAACTATTCTTCAAAAAACGCAGACCGAAAGCAGATCAAAAATAACTAAACATAAGAAAAAAAGAATATCATTTTTTTTTAATTAGCGAACAAAAATAGAAAATTGAAATATTCAAAAAACTATCAAAATGTTTAGTAAGAAAACTTTCCGATTTGCTATTATTTCAAGCTTGCTTGATTCCACCGTTTACTGCCGTAACACAACAAAGTTACGCAGACATAACAATTGGAAGAAAGAAAATTAGCAACTCAATTTGACTTGGCAAAACGATGAATTCGACTAGCATTTTTAGTTCAAATAATTGAAAAACTATTAATTTAAGCAATTCTGTTTTGCTGGCACTTCAGTTTTGCTTGATTTTTTTTTGAATGTGAAATATTCAATTTTCAAAATATTATGGGCTAAACCTGAACGGGAACATGTTTCTAGTTGTTGTAGAATCATTACAGAATGAAATACAAAAAAAATGTTAAAAACACATAACCCAATTAACTACCCACAAAAACGATTAAAACAATGGATTGAACAAACAAAAGCATAAAAAGTTAAATTCATTGTTTTTATACAAACAAAAAGAACAAACACGAAAAAAAACATTTCCGGAAAAAAATCTTGTAACTTGTTGCAATACCCTTGCTTATCGCAGGAGTAATCAACAATAATTACAAAGTGACGAGATCTGATTGCAAAAACTAAAGATAGTTTCTAGGTTTTCATCAGCTACTTTAGACTCAAACAAGGATAGCCGGTTGCTGTGCAAATGGCACAAAATATTCCGACCTTATTACCATAAAAACATTATAATGTTTTTTTTTCTAAATTTTTTTTTCTGCGTGGTGACTTGAAAAAAAGTTGACAAAAATATTTTTTTGCACTGTCTCGGGCTGTAAATTTTAATTTATTTTCAAAAATAAAGAAATATTTTGACCAATTTTAACGGAAAAATGAAAAAAAAAACAAAGAGTCGTTCAGAAAAACTGATCAAAATCTGAATTAACAGCTGATTGACTGGAGTTGGGGGACTTAAAAGAACGTTGTTTTTAGCTGAAACCAGCGGGTAACACCTAGAAAAACTCCAACTACAGGGGCAATTTAACAAACAATTAACTAGAGTGGAAATTAAGTATGGGAACGGCAAGCTTGTTCTCCAAGATGTTATAAGTTCTTCAGAAGCTACTAAACATCTGAGCTATAGCCGATTTACAAAACTGGAAATATACTCTATATGAAACTGAACCTGATAAAGATTCAGATGATTTTTGTTTTAATTGTAAAATAACTAATTTTCAAAACATTATGGGCTAAACAGCTACGGGAACATAATTCTAACTGCTCTAGAATTGTTACAGAATGAAAGACACAAAAAATTGCAAAACACATAACTCAATTACCTACCCAAAAAAAATCGATAAAAAAATTTAAGAAAAAAACGAAAGCATGAAAAGTTAAATCCATTGTTATTATACAAACAAAAGAACAAACACGAAAAAAAATGTTTACGGAACGTTTGTAACGTGTTGCAATACCCTTGCTTATCGCAGGAATAATCAATGATAGTAACAAAGAGACGAAATCTGAATGCAAAAACTTAGGATAGATTCTACATTTCCATCAGCCATTTCCGACTCACCCATTGAGTTATCGAATAAAAGATGAAATTTTGAAAAATTCAAGTTTCATTAGTAAAATCAGGAGAAATAGAAAAAAACTATTCAATTTGGTATTTTTCCACTGTCTCGGGCTGTAAGTTTTTGTCTATTTCCAAAAATCAAGAAGTAAAAAATGGTTTGCCAAAAAATTTACAGGAAAATAAATTCACAAAATGATTTGAAAGAATTCGTCATTGAATTAATCTTCAGAAAAATGCAGCCTGAAAACAGATCAAAATCAACTGAATGTGAAAAAAATTAGCGAACCCAACACTAATGACATTTAGAAATTGTGCAAAAAAAACTGAAATTCAATTGCAAATCTTTTCAAAAATTCAAAGCAAAACAGGTCAGACAAAACTAAGTGATACAAAAAACAGGATACAAGAAACTGTTTACAAAAGTCAAATGATATTGAACACCTATGGAGCCTAAACATTGCCGATTTCGGATTTCAAAAACAACGAAATGACAGAAAAAAAATGATTTATTAATTAATCTGTCATCTGAAAATGACGCAAGCATGAAGAAAAAAAGATATGTTTTTAAACGTTTCTTTGAAAAAAAAGCTCGAAAACAGATCCAAATTATTCAAACGTGAGGAAAAAACAAAAATAAACTTTTTTAATTCGCAAACCCTAGTGACATCAAGAAATCTCGGAAATTTAATCAAAAAATTGAATTCCGAAAATTTTTAAAATTTCAAAACTTATTTTTTTTGAGTTCAGCAAGTATAGATCAGGAAAAAAAAAGAATAAAAGAAAAAAACCGTAATCAGAACAGATCAATGCTCACGAAAATCAAATAGTTTTGAATAGCTATGAAACCAAAATTAGCAGATTTTTATTTTCAAAACAACCAATTGACAAAAAAATTAGGTTTAACGAACAATCAACCAGAAAAAACAATCAAACCATAACAAAAAGGATATAACGTTGAACTATTCCTCCGAAAGATGCAACCTGATAACAGATCAAAACAAACTAAACGTGAGAAAAAATTACGTATGTGTTTTTAACTAGCAAACCCAACACTAGTGACTACGAGAAATTTAAAAGAACTTTCAAAAACAAAAATTCCAAAAACATTCCAAAAATTTTATATTTAATAATAATGAATACAACTACGAAGCCAAAAAATAGCAGTTTTTCATTTCAAAAACAACAAATTGACAAAAAAACGATATGCCATTTTCCAAAAAATGATATGCCCTTCAACTATTCTTCAAAAAACGCAGACCGAAAGCAGATCAAAAATAACTAAACATAAGAAAAAAAGAATATCATTTTTTTTAAATTAGCGAACAAAAATAGAAAGTTGAAATATTCAAAAAAACTATCAAAAATGTTTAGTAAGAAAACTTTCCGATTTGCTATTATTTCAAGCTTGCTTGATTCCACCGTTTACTGCCGTAACACAACAAAGTTACGCAGACATAACAATTGGAAGAAAGAAAATTAGCAACTCAATTTGTCTTTGCAAAACGATGACTAGCATTTTTAGTTCAAATAATTGAAAGACTATTAATTTAAGCAAATCTGTTTTGCTGGCACTTCAGTTTTGCTTGATTTTTTTTTTGAATGTGAAATATTCAATTTTCAAAATATTATGGGCTAAACCTGAACGGGAACATGTTTCTAGTTGTTGTAGAATCATAACAGAATGAAATACAAAAAAATTGTAGAAACACATAACCCAATTAACTACCCACAAAAACGATTGAAACAATGAATTGACCAAAAAAAACATAAAAAGTTAAATTCATTGTTTTTAAACAAACAAAAGAACAAACACGAAAAAAAAACGTTTCCGGAAAAAAATTTTGTAACCTGTTGCAATACTCGTGCTTATCGCAGGAGTAATCAACGATTATTACAAAGAGACGAGATCTGATTGCAAAACTAAGGATAGATTCTAGGTTTTCTTCAGCTACTTTAGACTTAAACAAGGATAGCCGCTTGCTGTGCAAAGGCACAAAATATTCCGACCATATCACCATAAAAAACATTAAAATATTTTTTTTTCTATTTTTTTTCTGCGTGGTGACTTAAAAAAATTGACAAAAATAATTCTTTGCACTGTCTCGGGCTGTAATTTTTATTTATATTCAAAAATAAAGAAATATTTTGACCAATTTCAACGGAAAAATGAAAAAAAAACTAGCTGAAAAACAAAGAGTCATTCTGAAAAACTGATCAAATTCTGAAATAACAGCTGTTAGACTGGAGTTGGGGACTTAAAAAACGTTGTTTTTAGCTGAAACCAGCGGGTAACACCTAGAAAGCTCCAACTACAGGGGCAATTTAATAAACAATTAACTAGAGTGGAAATTAAATATGGGAACGGCAAGCTTGTTCTCCAAGATGTTATAAGTGGAGTTGTTCACCGATTCTGAGGACTTCAAAAGCTACTAAACATCTGAGCTATAGCCGAATTACAAAACTGGAAATGTACTCTATATGAAACTGAAACTGATAAAGATTTAGATGATTTTTGTTTTAATTGTAAAATAACTAATTTTCAAAACATTATGGGCTAAACAGCTACTGGAACATAATTCTAACTGCTGTAGAATTGTTACTGAATGAAAGACACAGAAAATTGCAAAACACATAACTCAATTACCTACCCAAAAAAAATCAATTAAAAAATTGAAGGAACAAACAAAAGCAAAAAAATTAGATCCCTTGTTTTTATACAAACAAAAAAACAAACACGATAAAAACATTTACGGAACGTTTGTAACGTATTGCAATACCCTTGCTTGTTGCGGGAAAAAACAATGATAGTAACAAAGAGACGAGATCTGAATGCAAAAAATTAGGATAGATTCTACAATTCCATCAGCCATTTCCGACTCAACCATTGAGTTATCGAATAAAAGATGAAATTTTGAAAAAATTCAAGTTTCATTAATAAAATTAGGAGAAATAGAAAAAAAACATTCAATTTGGTTTTTTTCCACTGTTTCAGGCTGTAAATTTTTGTTTATTTCAAAAAATCAAGAAATAATTGGACCAATTTTAAAGGAAAAATGAAAAAAACTAGCTGAAAAGCAAAGAGTTTCTGAGTTAACAGCTGATAGATTGTAGTTGAGGGACTTAAAAGAACGTTGTTTTTAGCTGAAATCAGCGGGTAAGACCCAGAAAGTCTCCAACAACAGATAAAAGTTTAAAAACAATTAATTGGAGTGGAAATTAACTATGGGAACGGCACGCTTGTTCTCCAAGATGATAAACTGGAGTTTTTCACTGATTCTGAGGACTTCAAAAGGTACTAAACATCTTTGAGCTATAGCCGAACTACAAAACTGGAAACGTACTCTATGTGGAACCGAAACTGATAAACGGCCGCTTTACAACAAATTTTATCACAAGATTTTGTTTTGAATGTAAAATAACTAATTTTCAAAAGATTATGGGCTAAACAGCTACGGGAACATATTTCTAACTGCAAAACACATAACTCAATTACGTACCCAAAAATAAACATTAAAAAATTGATAGTACAAACAAAAGCAAAAAAAGTTAATTCATTGTTATTATACAAACAAAAGAACAAACACGAAAAAAGCGTTTACGGAAAAAATCTTGTAACCTGTTGCAATACCCTTGCTTATCGCAGGAGTAATCAATGATAATTACCAAGAGACCAGATCTGTTTGCAAAAATTAAGGATAGATTCTAGGTTTTCAATAAATTTTCGCACTGTCTCGGGCTGTAAATTTTTATTTATTTTCGAAAATAAAGAAATAATTTGACCAATTTCAACGGAAAAATGAAAAAAAATCTAGCTGAAAAATAAAGAGTCGTTCAGAAAAACTGATCAGTTTCTGAATTAACAGCGGATAGATTGGAGTTGGGGGACTTAAAAGAACGTTGTTTTTAGCTGAAACCAGCGGGTAAGACCTAGAAAAATTCCAACTACTGGGACAATTTAACAAACAATTAACTAGAGTGGAAATTAAATATGGGAACGGCAAGCTTGTTCTCCAAGATGCTATAAGTGGAGTTGTTCACCGATTCTGTGGACTTCAAAAGCTACTAAACATCTGACCTATAGCCGAACTACAAAACTAGAAACGTACTGTACGTGGAATCGGAGTTTGATAAAACGCCCGCTTCACATCGAATTTTATCGTACCCCTCCAGATGCTACTAGAAATACCTAGGACATGACCGTTAGAGCTTTCATCAGTGGTCTTCCGTGGACGGCTAGTGCGTTGCGTGCAGCAGGTAGGTTGAAAAATAACACGTTTTCTGGGGGTATTGAAGCACTTGGCGCTAACGGCTGACATAGACGAGTTCCAAGACATTCTGTATCACTTGGTGATTCGAGATTTTCTCGAAGAGATGCACCACAGTCAAGCTTGAACTGAGCTACGCAATTCAATTGCGGACACGGACATGATCATTAACAATGCTTTAGAGCGGTCACTTCACCTATGAGATGTCCTTAGAATTGAGGAAGAAGATGGAATGTCGCGAATAGCAACCATACGGAGGGATGGAACAGAAAACCTAAAAGAGACGCCAATTTCCGATTTCACAAACAACGAAGTGACAGAAAAAAAAAGATTTTTTAATTAAATGCCAGCAAAAAAATGACGGAAGCATGAAGAAAAAGATATGTATTTAAATGTTTCTTTACAAAAAAGCTCGAAAACAGATCCAAACTATTCAAACGTGAGGAAAAACCAAAAACAACATTTTTTAATTAGCGAACCCTTGTGACATCAAAAAAAGTCGGAAAATAATCAAAAATTCAATTCCGAAAAAAATCAAAATTTCCAAACTTTTTTAAATGAGTTCAGCAAGTATAGATCAAGAAAAAAAAGAATAAAACAAAAAAACAGTAATCAAAACAGATCAATGCTCACGAAAATCAAATAGTTTTGAATAGCTATGAAGCCAAAACTAGCAGATTTTCATTTTCAAAGCAACCAATTGACAAACAAATAACGTTTAACGAACAATCAACCAGAAAAACAATCAAACCATAACAAAAAGGATATAACACTGAACTATTCCTCCGAAAGATGCAACCTGATAACAGATCAAAACAAACTAAACGTGAGAAAAAATTACGTATGTGTTTTTAACTAGCAAACCCAACACTAGTGACTGCGAGAAATTTAAAAGAACTTTCAAAAACAAAAATTCCAAAAACATTCCAAAACTTTTATATTTAATAATAATGAATACAACTACGAAGCCAAAAAATAGCAGTTTTTCATTTCAAAAACAACAAATTGACAAAAAAACGATATGCCATTTTCCAAAAATGATATGCCCTTCAACTATTCTTCAAAAAACGCAGACCTAAAGCAGATCAAAAATAACTAAACATAAGAAAAAAAGAGTATCATTTTTTTTTAAATTAGCGAACAAAAATAGAAAGTTGAAATATTCAAAAAACTATCAAAAATGTTTAGTAAAAAAACTTTCCGACTTGCTATTATTTCAAGCTTGCTTGATTTCACCGTTTACTGCCGTAACACAACAAAGTTACGCAGACATAACAATTGGAAGAAAGAAAATTAGCAACTCAATTTGACTTGGCAAAACGATGAATTCGACTAGCATTTTTAGTTCAAATAATTGAAAAACTATTAATTTAAGAAATTCTGTTTTGCTGGCACTTCAGTTTTGCTTGATTTTTTTTTTAATGTGAAATATTCAATTTTCAAAATATTATGGGCTAAACCTGAACGGGAACATGTTTCTAGTTGTTGTAGAATCATTACAGAATGAAATACAAAAAAATTGTAAAACACATAACCCAATTAACTACCCACAAAAACGATTGAAACAATGAATTGACCAAAAAAAAGCATAAAAAGTTAAATTCATTGATTTTAAACAAACAAAAGAACAAACACGAAAAAAAAAACGTTTCCGGAAAAAAATTTTGTAACCTGTTGCAATACCCGTGCTTATCGCAGGAGTAATCAACGATAATTACAAAGAGACGAGATCTGATTGCAAAACTAAGGATAGATTCTAGGCTTTCATCAGCTACTTTAGACTTAAACAAGGATAGTCGCTTGCTGTGCAAATGGCACAAAATATTCCGATCATATCACCATAAAAAACAAGCTTGTTCTCCAAGATGTTATAAGTTTTTCAGAAGCTACTAAACATCTGAGCTATAGCCGATTTACAAAACTGGAAATATACTCCATATGAAACTGAATCTGATAAAGATTCAGATGATTTTTGTTTTAATTGTAAAATAACTAATTTTCAAAACATTATGGGCTAAACAGCTACGGGAACATAAATCTAACTGCTCTAGAATTGTTACAGAATGAAAGACACAAAAAATTGCAAAACACATAACTCAATTACCTACCCAAAAAAAATCGATAAAAAAATTTCAGGAAAAAACGAAAGCATAAAAAGTTAAATCCATTGTTATTATACAAACAAAAGAACAAACACGAAAAAAAATGTTTACGGAACGTTTGTAACGTGTTGCAATACCCTTGCTTATCGCAGGAATAATCAATGATAGTAACAAAGAGACGAAATCTGAATGCAAAAACTTAGGATAGATTCTACATTTCCATCAGCCATTTCCGACTCAACCATTGAGTTATCGAATAAAGATGAAATTTTGAAAAATTCAAGTTTCATTAATAAAATCAGGAGAAATAGAAAAAAACTATTCAATTTGGTATTTTTCCACTGTCTCGGGCTGTAAGTTTTTGTCTATTTCCAAAAATCAAGAAGTAAAAATGGTTTGCCAAAAAATTTACAGGAAAATAAATTCACAAAATGATTTGAAAGAATTCGTCATTGAATTAATCTTCAGAAAAATGCAGCCTGAAAACAAATCAAAATCAACTGAATGTGAAAAAAATTAGCGAACCCAACACTAATGACATTTAGAAATTGTGCAAAAAAAACTGAAATTCAATTGCAAATCTTTTCAAAAATTCAAAGCAAAACAGGTCAGACAAAACTAAGTGATACAAAAAACAGGATACAAGAAACTGTTTACAAAAGTCAAATGATATTGAACACCTATGAAGCCTAAACATTGCCGATTTCGGATTTCAAAAACAACGAAATGACAGAAAAATAATGATTTATCAATTAATCTGTCATCTAAAAATGACGCAAGCATGAAGAAAAAAAGATATGTTTTTAAACGTTTCTTTAAAAAAAAGCTCGAAAACAGATCCAAACTATTCAAACGTGAGGAAAAAACAAAAATAAACTTTTTTAATTCGCGAACCCTAGTGACATCAAGAAATCGCGGAAATTTAATCAAAAAATTGAATTCCGAAAAATTTTAAAATTTCAAAACTTATTTTTTATGAGTTCAGCAAGTATAGATCAGGAAAAAAAGAATAAAAGAAAAACCGTAATCAGAACAGATCAATGCTCACGAAAATCAAATAGTTTTGAATAGCTATGAAACCAAAATTAGCAGATTTTTATTTTCAAAACAACCAATTGACAAAAAAATTAGGTTTAACGGACAATCAACCAGAAAAAACAATCAAACCATAACAAAAAGGATATAACGTTGAACTATTCCCCCGAAAGATGCAACCTGATAACAGATCAAAACTAACTAAACGTGAGAAAAAATTACGTATGTGTTTTTAACTAGCAAACCCAACACTAGTGACTACAAGAAATTTAACAGAACTTTCAAAAACAAAAAAATTCCAAATACATTCAAAGTTTTTTTATTTAATAATAATGAATACAACTATGAAGCCAAAAAATAGCTGTTTTTCATTTCAAAAACAACAAATTGACAAAAAAAACGAATGCCATTTTCCAAAAAATGATATGCCATTCAACTATTCTTCAAAAAACGCAGACCGAAAGCAGATCAAAAATAACTAAACATAAGATAAAAAGAATATCATTTTTTTTTAAAATTATTGAACAAAAATAGAAAGTTGAAATACTCAAAAAACTATCAAAAATGTTTAGTAAAAAAACTTTCCGATTTGCTATTATTTCAAGCATGCTTGATTCCACTGTTTACTGCCGTAACACAACAAAGTTACGCAGACATAACAATTGGAAGAAAGAAATTTAGCAATTCAATTTGACTCGGCAAAACGATGAATTCGATTAGCAATTTTAGTTCAAATAATTGAAAGACTATTAATTTAAGCAATTCTTTTTTGCTGGCACTTCAGTTTTGCTTGATTTTGATTTGAATGTGAAGTATTCAATTTTCAAAATATTATGAGCTAAACCTGAACGGGAACGGATAAAAAACAATGGATGGAACAAACAAAAGCATAAAGTTGAATTCATTGTTTTTATACAAACAAAAAGAACAAACACGAAGAAAAAAAAAACGTTTCCGGGAAAAAAATCTTGTAACCTGTTGCAATACCCTTGCTTATCGCAGGAATAATCAACGATAACTACAGAGAGAGGAGATCTGATTGCAAAAACTAAGGATAGATTCTAGGTTTTCATCAGCTACTTTGGACTCAAACAAGGATAGCCGGTTGCTGTGCAAATGGCACAAAATATTCCGACCATATTACCATGAAAACATTAAAATGTTTTTTTTTCTAAATTTTTGTTTTTTTTTCTGCGCGGTGACTAAAAAAAAAATTGACAAAAATAATTTTTTGCACTGTCTCGGGCTGTAAATTTTAATTTATTTTCGAAAATAAAGAAATATTTTGACCAATTTCAACGAAAAAATGAAAAAAAAAAATAACGGAAACTAGCTGAAAAACAAAGAGTCGTTCAGAAAAACTGATCAAAATCTGAATTAACAGCTGATAGACTGGAGTTGGGGGATTTAAAAGAACGTTGTTTTTAGCTGAAACCAGCGGGTAACACCTAGAAAAACTCCAACTACAGGGGCAATTTAACAAAGAATTAACTAGAGTGAAAACTAAATATGGGAACTGCAAGCTTGTTCTCCAAGATGTTATAAGTGGAGTTGTTCACCTATTCTGAGGACTTCAAAAGCTACTAAACATCTGAGCTATAGCCGAACTACAAAACGGGAAATGTACTCTATATGAAACTGAAACTGATAAAGATTTAGATGATTTTTGTTTTAAATGTAAAATAACTAACTTTCAAAACATTATGGGCGAAACAGCTACGGGAACATATTTCTAACTGCTGTAGAATTGTTACAGAATCAAAGACACAGAAAATTGAAAAGCACATAACTCAATTACCTAGCCCAAAAAATTGATTAAAAAAAGAAGGAAAAAACAAAAGCACAAAAAGGTAAATCCATTGTTATTATACAAACAAAAGAACAAACACGAAAAAAATATATTTACGGAACGTTTGTAACGTGTTGCAATACCCTTGCTTATCGCAGGAATAATCAATGATAGTAACAAAGAGACGAAATCTGAGTGCAAAAACTTAGAATAGGTTCTACATTTCCATCAGCCATTTCCGACTCAACCATTGAGTTATCGAATAGAAGATGAATTTTTGAAAAATTCAAGTTTCATTAATAAAATCAGGAGAAATAGAAAAAAACTATTCAATTTGGTATTTTTCCACTGTCTCGGCTGTAAGTTTTTGTCTATTTCCAAAAACCAAGAAATAAAAAATAGTTTGCCAAAAAATTTACCGGAAAACAAATTCACAAAAGGATTTGAAAGAATTTGTCATTGAATTAATCTTCAGAAAAATGCAGCCTTAAAACAGATCAAAATCAACTGATTGTGAAAAAAATTAGCGAACCCAACACTAATGACATTGAAAAAATGTGCAAAAAACCTGGAAATTCAATTGAAAAACTTTTCAAAAATTCAAAGCAAAAACAGTTCAGACAAAACTGAATGATACAGAATGGAACTAAAACAAGAAACTGTTTACAAAAGTCAAAAGATATTGAACACCTATGAAGCCTAAAAATCACCGATTTCCGATTTCAAAAACAACGAAATGACAGAAAAAATGATTTATTAATTAATCTGTCAGCTAAAAATGACGCAAGCGTGAAGAAAAAAAGATATGTTTTTAAACGTTTCTTTGAAAAAAAGCTCGAAAACAGATCCAAACTACTCAAACGTGAGGAAAAAAACAAAAATAAAATTTTTTAACTCGCGAACCCTAGTGACGTCAAGAAATCTCGGATATTTAATTCCGAAAAAAACCAAAATTTCAAAACTTATTTTTTATGAGTTCAGCAAGTATAGATCAGGAAAAAAAGAATAAAACCAAAAAAACAGTAATCAGAATAAATCAATGCTCACAAAAATCAAATAGTTTTGAATAGCTATGAAACCAAAATTAGCAGATTTTTATTTTCGAAACAACCAATTGACAAAAAAATTAGGTTTAACGAACAATCAACCAGAAAAAACAATCAAACCATAACAAAAAGGATATAACGTTGAACTATTCCTCCGAAAGATGCAACCTGATAACAGATCAAAACTAACTAAAAGTGAGAAAAAATTACGTATGTGTTTTTAACTAGCAAACCCAACACTAGTGACTACGAGAAATTTAAAAGATCTTTCAAAAACAAAAATTCCAAAAACATTCCAAAAGTTTTATATTTAATAATAATGAATCCAAAAAATTATATGCCATTCAACTATTCTTCAAAAAACGCAGACCGAAAGCAAATCAAAAATAACTAAACACAAGAAAAAAAGAACATCATTTTTTTTTAATTAGCGAACAAAAATAGAAAGTTGAAATATTCAAAAAACTATCAAAAATGTTTAGTAAGAAAACTTTCCGATTTGCTATTATTTCAAGCATGCTTGATTCCACCGTTTTCTGCCGTAACACAACAAAGTTACGCAGACATAACAATTGGAAGAAAGAAAATTAGCAACTCAATTTGACTTGGCAAAACGTTGAATTCGACTAGCAATTTTAGTTCAAATAATTGAAAAACTATTAATTTTAGCAATTCTGTTTTGCTGGCACTTCAGTTTTGGCTTGTTTACTAAAAATTTTTGTAAACATAAACCAATTAACTACCCAAAAAACGATTAAAACAATGGATTGGACAAACAAAAGCATAAAAAATTAAATTCATTGTTTTTAAACAAACAAAAGAACAAACACGAAAAAAAACGTTTCCGGAAAAAAGTTTTTTAACCTGTTGCAATACCCGTGCTTATCATAGGAGTAATCAACGATAGTTACAAAGAGACGAGATCTGATTGCAAACACTAAGGATAGATTCTAGGTTTTCATCAGCTACTTTAGACTCAAACAAGGATAGCCGGTTGCTGTGCAGATGGCACAAAATATTCCGACCATATTACCATAAAAAACATTAAAATGTTTTTTTTTCTAAAATTTTTTTTCTGCGTGGTGACTTGAAAAAAAATTGACAAAAATAATTTTTTGCACTGTCATGGGCTGTAAATTTTTATTTATTTTCAAAAAGAAAGAAATATTTTGACCAATTTCAACGGAAAAATGAAAAAAAAACTAGCTGAAAAACAAAGAGTCGTTCAGAAAAACTGATCAAAATCTGAGTTAACAGCTGATAGACTGTAGTTGGGGACTTAAAAGAACGTTGTTTTTAGCTGAAACCAACGGGTAACACTTAGAAAAACTCCAACTACAAGGGCAATTTAACAAACAATTAACTAGAGTGGAAATTGAATATGGGAACGGCAAGCTTGTTATCCAAGATGTTATAAGTGGAGTTGTTCAACGATTGGACTTCAAGAGCTACTAAACATCTGAGCTATAGCCGAACTACAAAACTGGAAATGTACTCTATATGAAACTGAAACTGAAAAAGACTTAGATGATTTTTGTTTTAAATGTAAAATAACTAATTTTCAAAACATTATGGGCTAAACAGCTACGGGAACATAATTCTAACTGCTGTAGAATTGTTACTGAATGAAAGACACAAAAAATTGCAAAACACATAACTCAATTACCTACCCAAAAAAATCGATTAAAAAATTGAAGGAACAAACAAAAGCAAAAAAATTTAAATCCATTGTTTTTATACAAACAAAAAAACAAACACGATAAAAACGTTTACGGATCGTTTGTATTGTATTGCAATACCCTTGCTTGTCGCAGGAATAAACAATGATAGTAACAAAGAGACGAGATCTGAATGCAAAAACTCAGGATAGATTCTACAATTCCATCAGCCATTTCCGACTCAACCATTGAGTTATCGAATAAAAGATGAAATTTTGAAAAATTCAAGTTTCATTAATAAAATTAGGAGAAATAGAAAAAAAACTATTCAATTTGGTATTTTTCCACTGTTTCAGGCTGTAAACTTCTGTTTATTTCCAAAAATCAAGAAATGATTGGACCAATTTTAAAGGAAAAATGAAAAACACTAGCTGAAAAGCAAAGAGTTTCTGAGTTAACAGCTGATAGATTGTAGTTGGGGGACTTAAAAGAACGTTGTTTTTAGCTTAAATCAGCGGGTAAGACCCAGAAAGTCTCCAACAACAGATAAAAATTTAAAAACAATTAATTGGAGTGGAAATTAACTATGGGAACGGCACGCTTGTTCTCCAAGATGTTAAACTGGAGTTGTTCACCGATTCTGAGGACTTCAAAAGCTACTAAACATCTTTGAGCTATAGCCGAACTGCAAAACTGGAAACGTACTGTACGTGGAATCGGAGTTTGATAAAACGCCCGCTTCACATCGAATTTTATCGTACCCCTCCAGATGCTACTAGAAATACCTAGGACATGACCGTTAGAGCTTTCCGAAGGCATCAGAGTGAAAAATCAGTGGTCTTCCGTGGACGGCTAGTGCGTTGCGTGCAGCAGGTAGGTTGAAAAATAACACGTTTTCTGGGGGTATTGAAGCACTTGGCGCTAACGGCTGACATAGACGAGTTCCAAGACATTCTGTATCACTTGGTGATTCGAGATTTTCTCGAAGAGATGCACCACAGTCAAGTTTGAACTGAGCTACGCAATTCAATTGCGGACACGGACATGATAATTAACAATGCTTTAGAGCGGTCACTTCACCTATGAGATGTCCTTAGAATTGAGGAAGAAGATGAAATACCGCGAATAGCAACCATATGGAGGGAAGGAACAGAAAACCTAATATACTTGGTGAACAGACTTGTTCAACAGATGCCTGTCGTTAGTAAAAATATTACCCGGAGCAGTGACGATCAAAGAGACAGCAAACACTAAGTAGGACCGCGACACGAAGAGGTCCATTTAGGAACAAGATTCAACTCCCACTGCTGGATCTAATACGCACGAAAAAAAAAGACATTTTCAGATGAAAAAAACAAAGAAAAATGTCGACTATGTGAGCAGAAGTTTCATTGGGGAAAAAAATTGCCGTAATTGTTTTATTATTGTTCTAGCTCCACCGGCGAAAATGCAATGGGATACCAGGACGGAACAAACCAACGTAATCAGGGTGTGCTCCATTAGCAAAACTAGATATTTCAATGTGGAGTTACAACTGATCGGTAAATTAGTAATCGGACTGTAAGACAGCGGGAGTAGCTCAAAAGTTGTGACTCATAAATTTCCACATTTTTGAACGGCTTGGAAAGCCGGAAAGCAAACAGGCCTTGAATTTTAAAGTTTTAGCGGCTAGCAATTCGGCGCTAAAAAAAAGTTGACAATGTGTACATCAAAATCAAATTTGAATCAAAGTCCAAAGAGTTCGACCAGGAATTTTTGATAATGGCGTATAACTGCTTACCCTGCCTTCTTGTCTATGAATTATCGATAGATCAAGATTGTACTCAAACCAATGGCTATAAATTGCTGTACCGTACAAAAAACAAGACAGCGCTACCTTTATCAGCACAAACAACGACCGGTGTACAAAACTTTGCATACGCAGACAGAAATGAACAGGTACGCAGCAGACACGAAAAAGTTGTTGAAATCGTCATCAAGGACAAAAACGAGACTATTCTCAAATGCCAAATAGGTTTATCCAAAATTGTATAGGAATTTGAAGAAAAAAATGGACTGCTTGTAGCTATTTCATTGATAAAGGTAAGCCAAGAAAAAAGGTTCTTGAAGGTATTGAACATCCGAAATGAAGCTATTATGTTATAACTTGACAGCAAATTTGCTCCTTAAACCAATTTGAAAATTCAGATTCAATTAAAGGAACTTTCTAGTAGCATGATCCGACCGCTGCATCAGGAGTAGTTTGAATTAGAAAAAGATGCTACGCTGGATGGTGTACAATTGTCGTCACTAGAAAAAAAGAAAGTACCGATAATGTTTGATTGACACATCAAAGATTTTTCACGCAGATCAATTGACTTTGGTTTTTGGATAGAAACAGAAACAATTCATTTTAAATGCTCATGCAGAACCGATTGGGCGGTCATGCAGAACTATGAATTTTGAAAAGCGGAAAGCCATGAAAAAATCCTGGAGGATTAGAAAAAGCAACCTAGTTGAACAATCAAATCCATCAAGTTGGGCAGCCCTATTGATATCATTAAGAAA